>NC_072895.1:85757575-86060606 GCF_027943255.1 Anastrepha obliqua | reverse complement strand
TCTAGTATTTTTTTATTTGAATTCTTGAGACTAAGAAGGGTTTTTGATCTACATATAAAGTCTCATAAGGGGATTAAATGCAGATTTACATATATGTAGAGGTAAATCTGTCATCTGTAATGTAGGGGGCAACAGTTTTAAAATGCCAGAATTAACAACTATATTTTTTTATTTTTGGCAATATTTTCTGATTTCGTGAACATTGCCTACCGTATGAGTAACTAAAAATCAAACATGTATGCAAATTTCAATACAAGTTCAGGGAAGCAGCATCAAAAGAGTGGCATACAGGAATGCGACAGAACTAGTTGCGTAAATTGTCTAGCTGCATTTGGAAGCGGAAGAACATAAGAAATTTTTATGAGTACCTAAACACATACATATGTATGTACATTTATATACAAACATGTGGTATAACAGAATTGAAATGGGAACTGAAGGATTTTGGACGCGCCACTGCAAAATATGCTGAAAAGTGCCAATACCTGCGTATGTATGTTTGTATGTATGCATACTATTAGACACAACAAACAAGCGTTATGCTCATTATTATTATTTTTGTTGTGAATTTTTTCAATAAATACAACATTCATGTCTCATTTCGACATTTCAATGCTATATACATCAGTATGTATATAAAAAAAAAACAACTGTTTTTCAAAGCATTTATATTTTTACACACAAATTCTACTCAAAAGGCAGCCAATTTCATGGAAAATGCGTAAATTAATACAATACCTACTTTTACCGTTTGCGGTAATAAAGAAAATTTCTACTTTTGTGACGCATTTAATTACGCCATTGACAGGTAAATTGCCAAGCGTGCAAATAACAGTCGAATTGAATGCGCACATACGCATGTATGAATGTAAATATGTATGCGTGGATGTAAAAAAATCAAGTAAACAAAATAAAATCCCCTGTCAATTGCAGTCGAGCGAATTAAATTGACAATAATGGCCGTGAAGTGCGTGAGTGCTTTTCATACTTTAGTGACGCGGCGCGAATTGGGGGGAAACTAGTTGACTTTCAATGGAAATAGATTCTTACACTAAACAAAAATAATAATAAAAACTAATAATATTATGAAACAAACAAAAAAAAAAAATATATTAAATAAATAAATAAAAAATAAATAAATAAAAAATAAATAAATAAAAAAAACATAAACAACAAAACAGAGAGAACAAAACAAAAAAAAAAAAAAAAAATGAATAAAAAAAAAGGATCTTATCAAATTATGTATACGAATTTAGTTTTCGATTTTTCTTTGTTTGAGTTCTTCGTATTAAATAAACTTTTCTGCTTCATTGCTTTTATTTGAGTTCGTGAGACTAAATAACATTACTGTTAGGACAACTATTTCTTCGCTGGAGGGAACAATGGATAGAACAATGAGCTGTATGAGCTTTACGACGACATGGACATAGCGCAGCGAATCCCCTACGTTGGAAAGATCAGGTGGAGAAGGACTTGGCTTCACTTGTTGTGTCCAACTGGCGCCGGTTAGCAGGAGAACGAAGCAACTGTTGCCCTTAAACGGTTATCGCGCCAATCAAGGAGAAGAAGTATGTAACCACGTCTAGGAAAATCTGGTTAACAACCAAAATCAACTTTTCGAGAAAAACGCATTTAAAGTTTCTCATCAGTGAATTTAAGCAAACATTCAAAACAATTTGGTTTCATTCAAAGCACATTTTTTTTAATTTGTGTAAAAAGTTATAAAAAAATTTTCCACTTGAAACATTACACTTTTTGGATCTGAAAATCGATCAAAAACTCGAAATCGATTTTTGTCTTTAACCACCCAATTTCAGACGCGATCCCGTATGGGTTAGTCTGGTGCCAGAAATATTCTGAACAATATTGTGAGGAGTAATTAAAATTTGTAAAGCATTTTTGTGCACTTTATGTGCATTAAGCATTTTGTAAGAAGGTTGAGAATTAAGAAAAATATAAATGTAACTTATTTTTAGGCTCTGGACGAATTTATAAATTTTGTTCGATTTTAAAATTCCTACTGGCTAGCAAGAATGATCGATTACAAGATTTGGTCGTCCGAAGCAAATTTCTGAGAGTAACTTCAGTTGTCACGTCATCGAAAATTCTGCAATAAAACTCTGCTCGCTTATTTCTCACGTATTCCTACGCTCCTTCAATCAGTCGTTGTTCAGACGGCAACGGAGCAACAAGAGTGATGGCTGCGTTGCCTATTTTCGTACTTCACTAGTTTAACCTCAGTTTTTTCGTAAACAAACCCTGGTCAGAGCCTCCATGACGTAAGCAAATCAACTGATTCCTTGAAGGAACTGAGATCCCCTTAACGGCCTGATGTGGGCAACAACCCTACATTCTGCACATCGTATCGTAGTGGCATCCATTTAACCTAACCTAGCCTCAAATTACAAACAAATTATGGCTTACAATAAATAGTAAACGTTTTGCAATATTACCTTACAGTGGTAATCTGAGCTTGTGGATTAACACTTCTTTATTAGAACTATAATTTAGTGACTAGATTTGTGGTAGTGCTGTAATACTTTAATACTAAAACGATAATTTTCGTAAACAAATTTATAAACTTATTTTAAAACATTTGTATTTCTCTCACAATTGACTACTTTTGTTCAGAGATTAAAACTTTTTGTAATATTTTTTTAAATTTATTTTATTTATTTTGTTAACTCATCTGAAATCGAGGATTTTTGCCCTCACTGATCCCGAGTATCTTCAAAGTAATTTTTTATATGCAAGAAAATATATACAAGTTTTGCCGCAAGTTTTAAATTTGGATTTATACAATTTTTGTTAGACCACAAGATATCCTTTTGTAGAAAAAATAAAAATAAAAATAAAAGAAATGGTCCAAATATAATAAAAAATCGCTGTGGTCTTAGAGATTTCTGAATAAATTAAAAATTAAAAAACTTTATATGGTTCCGCTTATCTTAAACTGTTACGACTACATCGAACAATACAATTGGAACAATTTACAATTTTTTAAGGGCTACCGATTTCCAAAGTCAAAGAATTAACACTAAATTTGATTTACTTTAAATAGTTATAGATTATAATTAAACCTGGATAGGCGAAAAAAATTTGATTTACCATTAGCATAAAATTGAAAATAAAACTCTTTTTTTATAGTGCACAATTTTCAATCTATAGCTCCACACATCTCTCTGACTCATTGTCTTGGTACTCTGCAGAGATGAGAACCGAGAAAATGTTGAGAATTATTTCCACTGCCACATTCTGGATAGAATACGAAATCATTACTTTGGCAAACATTTCTTGGCACGCCAAGTGGATTTCCTTTCATTCATTAGAAAACGCAGTCATATCACCACAATGGTGAAGGTAAAAAGTGACTGAATTGAGAACTCATCTACGATGCAATAGGCTGAATGGCTTGTAGAGCGCGTTGTTGTTGTTGTTGTTGTAGCAGGTTATCAAGCCTACTGGCTGGGATTGTTACGGATTTCAAGTGGCTTTAAGGGGTCCTGGCTAGTACCGCGTGGGGTACCTTCCTTTACTACCTGCTACAATATTCAGAACGTAATTAAGCCAAACTCTTCGTCTGCGATGGGTGGTGGTTGGACTCCGATGACTGCATTCGAGGGAAGTTTAGGGAAGTTTAAGAGGGTAAGAGACACAAGATGAATGCAGTTTTATGTCTGTCTGTAAACTGCTTGATCCAGTAATTGAAGTTGTGTTCGATACTAGATCTCATCTGTATAATGGAAGAGACGTACCGTGACTTGCCTGGAAGATGGCTCAGCATCCACTAAGTGCCTACAGGAATGGTTCCTGTGATAGAAACCCAGTAGGAATTGCTTGTTGAGCATCTTGGTATGCTCTTTAACCGGAAGCACGGTAGCCAGTTGGGGTGATGTTGCAGGGGAGACATCAAATTCTGCATCTTGTGAAAGAACGACCACCGAAACATAATCTAAAGGTGGTTTTACGAAAAGTGAGGGTAAGAGAGAGCGTTGTGCAGCTGATATTTGTTTATTTGTGTACACAAGTTCGCCAAAATAGTACGAAAACTACAATTATTCAATATAAATTGAAGTAAATTTTTTTATTTCATTATATTCAATATATAAATATTTTAATATATTAAATATAAAGAATTTGTGGAAGTGCTGAATTTTTCTTCTTCTATTCTCATATGGAATAAGCAAACATTTTCAGAGGGCATATGGCCATATTTTCGTATTGTCGGAGAAAAATTTTTTTTTTTTGAGAAAAGAAAACATTTTTTAAACCTTTCTTACCTTACGAGAACTTCAAATTAATTTAATGCATTTTTTATATAAGTTTTAATAACTTAAGTTCGCAATATTTATTAAACACTCGATAACGAGATTGTTTTTTTTTAAAGCTCTTTTACTCTTGAATGCCTCAACGCATTAAAAAAAAATATGAAAGAAGGGATAATAAAAAATGTGTACTCACGTTTTACACTCGGAACTGCTTGGTGCGCGTAATTCCAACATTTGTGATGTTTTTGTCTTAATCAAAAAGAATGAATTCTTATCAGCGGCTTCCTGCCGCACCAGCGTCTCAGAATCGATGCTCATGATAGGGCTGACGGGCTTATTGTTGACTTCCATGTTGCGTGTGGCATGCAAATATTTCAATGAATATTTATCGTCCTGCATTGGAGAGATCGCATAAAGTAAATAATGCATGAAATGCGTAAACAAATTGTGTAAGACAAGGAAAGTACCTGTTTTGTTAACAACACAATCATATCTTCAAAGAGTAGACCGTGCAATTGTATGCTGGGATTCTTCTTCATTGTCAAGCTACCATCGTGTATAAGACGGTACTGCGTTAGGTCCAAATTCTGTAAATACAAAAAACAAAACCCTCATTTAAGTACTTCACTTCACCCTCTGATTCGTAGAAAGTGGCGCTTTACCTTAAATTCGTCCTTATCAAAAGTAGACTTGTCTAATTTCTTCTGTATGTTCTGCAATCTATGAAAACAAAGCAGAAATTTGTGTTCGTACAAAGATTTATGAAATTACATAAAATTTTATCATCGCAGTGTACTCACTTGTGCGCATCTTCAGCGGTCTTCACAGCCTGATTAACATCAACGAGTATCTTTTTCGACGACTCCAGCGCGCACTGTATGGCCTCCGCTTCGGTTGTGTTCTCGGGCACCACGCGTATGGTTACTTTGTACAGATTCTCAAAGAGCAACGGATATTTGGTGAGACGCTGCAACACCGCCGGCAACAAGTCTTTCAATTGCAGACGCCTGCACGCCTTATGCGATTCCGCCTTGTTCAATAGCTTCTGCAATTGTTCATCCTTGCGTCGTTTCTCTTTCAGTGCTTCCAAAGCGATTTGTTGGCGTGCACAAAATTGTGCCGCATATTGACACAGCTCATCACCGGACTTTCCATAGAACATGCTGGACAGCAGATCGCCGATATGTGTGACCACATGATTGTGTTCGACACGACGTTGCTTCAGTTGTTGCTCAAAGGTTGAGTGTATTTCACGCAGCGAGAGAAGAGCGGGCGGGAAGAGGAGCACTAAATGTTCTGGCGTGAGCAGACTGCTTTCCTGTAGCGGCAAGAGGAAGAGACGTTCCAAGAGTTTGAGAATGCGCACGTGACTGCGTTCGGTTTGGTAAATTTCTGTAGAGTAAATAAGCAAACAAACAAAAAATAAATAAATAAAATAAAAAATGAGGTTAAAAATGAATGAACGAAATTTCGCCAACACTCACCATTTATAATCTCCTGTCGCTTTTTTTCCGCATCAGTGAGCGCAGCCAATAGCTCTGCTGTAACATTTGAACTCCAATCGGCCTCGTTGAGATCATCATCATCGTCACTCTCGAAATTCCATGGTCGCTGACCGGCCGCTCCACTGCCCACGCCACCAAAACTGCTGCCCCAAAAGCTAGTGTTCATCGAGCCGCTACCAATGCTGCCATGAAATGAGTCCTGATGGCTGTGCTGGTGCATGTGGTGGTGCGATGTGTTATGGTGGGCGTGCATACTGTGATGATGCGCGATTGGATGGCCGCTGACGGTAGCTGTTGCACCACCAGCGCCGCCCATTTGTTCCATTGAGGTGCTGGGACTCTCAGAGCCGCCACCCGAGGAAAGACTAGAATTGGAACTTGCGGTGTAATTGGAATTGGAAAGACCAACATCGGCTTGCTCATCGCTGTAAAGAAGTAATGAAAAAGAGAAGAGTTGTTAGTTAATAAGAAAATTGAAAAGAAGGGAAAATTAAACAAGATATGAGAACTGAATTATACATATTTCTACATTTCGATGATCAGAGTAAAAAAAAAGTATATCGCGCATGAAGTAACCGAGGTTAATATGCAAAAAAAGGCCTTTCACGCATTTTTCACTTCAAACAAGCAACTTTCTGAATATGGACTTTTATATCACTTAAGAAATCCAATTAAAAATAAGAATCCTAAAAAGGATCCTACATTACTACATATGTAGAGTGCCCTGCTAAAAATCGTTTATTTGGACAGTTGATAAAAAGCTCAGTGTTTTGATGTTTTTATTGTTGTGTAGTGGGTGGATATGGAAGCTATGTATGGAAAAAATATCTGTTTCATAACTGACTCTATTGGCAGAATTATCGATGCCGGGATTTTAGCATGACTGTATTAGTTTCAATTATTCCTGCAAATGCGTGTCAAAATAACTCGTGGTGGATGCCTGCAACGTTGAAGAATTATCCTGAGATCTTCAGTTCACTAAATGTGACTATTCTGCTTGTTGACATAATTAAAAAGCATCTCATATACAAGTAGAAGATGCGAAAAGTACGCGACATATCCAAATAATGGTTTTTCTTTGTTCACAGGTCACAGCTAACAAACAACAAGGCTGTATGGCCAACTTGGCGTTAAATAGACGGCTTTAGAGGCTCAGCTGATATTGGAAATAAATGATATGAGCCGGTAGAAATTGAAAAATTTCATAACATCTAAATTTTGTGAAATAATATTTTTTTTAATTTGCTTTTCTTACTCTTTTTTATTTTATCTTAGCTTAGTTTGTTTAGTCAAATTCATTTTGTTAAGCGTAATGTAATTTAATTAATTTTATTTTTGTTTTAATTTAATTAATTTAATTTGGTAAATTTAGTAATTTAATAAATTTTATTTTTATTTTAGATCAATCAATTTAATTTTGTAAATTTAGTACTTTAATAAATTTTTTTATTTTAATTCAATTTGGAAAATTGAGTAATTTAATTAATTTTATTTTTATTTTTATTCAATTTAGTAATTTAATTGGTTGGTTGGTTGGTTTAAGGGTGACCCCGCATCGGAGTGCCACATAGACCGCAAGTTGGGTCCGTTGTGTTGCCCTGGAGCTCATTATGTTACATGATTTCCCCACCTAACCGAGATTTTTATTGTGGATTTTGGTCAAAGGTATTAATTCGTTTCGAGAATTTGATGAGAGATTCGATTTTCAGGTTCGAGAGTACTGAAAGATTGTCAATTGTTGGAGAGCCAAGAAGAGCGAGGCGACTTCTGGCTAGACCGGGACAACTGCACAGCAAATGTCTGCTCGATACTTCCTCATCTTCGTCCTCGCAGTATCTGCACAGGTCGTTTTGAGGAAGTAGTAATTTAATTAATTTTATTTTTATTTCAATTCAATTATGCATATATTATTTAATTTATTATAATTTTTTAATTTTTTTATTTTGTATTCTTTCTGTATTGTATTTAATTTAAAACATAATTTAGCAATTATTTTGTTTCATTTTTAGCAGGTTTACTCTTTTTCTATTTTATTTATTTCCAATTATTTTCGTTTTATTTTTATTTTTAGTTTTTTGTTTTTTTGTTTTTGTCTTGTTTTAATTTATTTTGATTGACTCTATTTTTTATGTGCTTAGTTCTATTTTAGTCCCTTGATTTTTTCATTTTATTTGTTAAATATATTTTATTTTATTGCATTTTATTTTATGTTAGATGTTTAGCTTAATTTAATTTAAACTTATTTTGATGGGGCCCGTTTTTTATTTACTTAATTTAATTTAATTTTATTATATTTTTTATTTAACTTAATTTTATTAATTTTATTTGTTTTTTTTTATTTTTTTGTATTTTTTATTGCATTTTATATTAAATACTTTATTTTTTTTGTTTGATTTATTTTATTTTACTTTCACAATAGAATTGGATTTAATGCATTATTATTTTTTTGTAAATTTATTTATTTTTATTAATTTATGTTTTATTTTATTTGTAAATTTAGATTATTATAATCATTTTTTTATTTTATTTTAATTTTAATAATTATTATTATTTTATATTATATTTTTATTTATTTATTTAACTCATGTAATTTATTTTGTTTTATTTTTATTGTAGTTTATCCTTATTTTATTTTGGTTTATTTTATTTTACTTTTTCAATAGAATTTAATTAAATTAATTTTTGGTAAGTAAATCAATTTTTTTTTTTATTTTACTTATATTACTTTAGATTGTTATAATTATCTTTTTGTTTTTTATTTGTTCTATAGTGCTCTATTTAATTTAACTAAAATTATTTAAATTCTTTATTTAACTTCATTTAGTTTTTCTTTTATTTATATTGAATTTTATTTACTTTTTTATTAGGGTTTAATTTATTTATTTATTTATTTTACTTCAATAGAATTGAATTTAATATATTTTTTTCATAAAATTTATTTTATATTTTATTTATATTAATTTATTGTAGAATATTATAATTATTTTTTATTATTTTATTTTTGCTATAGTGCTCTATTTAAGTAAAAGTAAATTATTAAATTTTTTTTATTTATCTTAATTTACATCCGTTTTTTGTTTCCTTTTATTTTTATTGAATTTTGTTATATATAATATATTTATATTTATTTATTTACTTTGTTTTAGTTTATTTCTTTATTTTACTTCTTCATAGAATCGAATTAAATTCATTATTTAATTTATTTCTTTTTTTTTTAATTGATTTAGATTATTTTAAGTATGTTTTTATATTTTCTATAGCTCAATTTTTATTTAAATATTTTGTTTGGTGTTTTATTATTTTATTTTTTCTACAGTGCTCTATTTAATTGAATTGAAATTGTTTTAATTTTTTTTATTTAGCTTAATTTAGATATTCTTTTATTTTGCTTTTTCTAAGGAAATGAATTTAGTTCATTAATTTTTTTTTATTTAATTTGTTTTTTTTTTTATTTTATTTGTACTCATTTAGATTATTTTAAGTATTTTTTTTATTTTTTCTACAGCTCAATTTTTATTTTAGTTTTTTTGGTGTTTTTTGTTTTTTTTATATTTTTTTATTATTTTATTTTTTCTATAGTGCTCTATTTAAATTAATTTAAAATTATTTATTTATTTTTTTTTCTTTTTGTTTGTGTTTTATTTACTTTACCGTATTTTATTTTATTTTACTTTGCTGAATTTAATTACTTAATTATGTTATTAATTTTATTTACTCTTTTATTTTATTTATATTAATTAGACTATTATTTTTTTCTTTTTTATTATTTTGTTTTATTATTATTTTTCCATAGCGATAGACCGTTAATTTAAATCATTTTAATTCCAGTAGGTGAAAAGCTCAATTTTTATTTCATTTTATTTAACTAAAATGTATTTTATTCCAGTTTATTGTATTTTAGTTGTTTTTTTATTTTCTTAATTAAATAAAATTTTATTTTAGTTTAGTTTAGTTTATTTTTCATTGCATTGAATTCAAATTATTCTACCTTAATCTATTTTGACGTAAATTTTTTTTTATTTAATTGTATTTTGTTTTATTTTATGTTACTTAATTTAATTTAGTTTGTTAATATTTTATATTTTTTTTATATATTTTTTCTATTGTGCTCTATTTAATTTAAACAACTTTAACTTTATTCAATCAAAAGCTCCATTTCTAATTTTTCGAATTTTATTTTATTTTAATTTATTAAATTTATGCTATTACAGTCTATTATATTTTATTTTACTATTTGTATTTGTGTTCATACTTTTATTTTCTTTTTTAATTAAATTAAATTTAATTTAATTTTATTTTAATAATTATTTTTCCATTTAATTAAATTAAATTAATTTTTTTATCAAATTATTCTGACTTAATCTATTTCGACGTCATTTCTATTTTATTTTAGTTTGTTTTGCTTTAATTTACTTTCGGTTACTTAAGGGGTAACACCACTGTAGAAATTTCAAAAAATTGATTTTTTTTTATGAGCTTAAAAAATTCTTTGAACCTTTTAAAATACAGAACAAAAAGTTTTATACGTTACCGAAGTCTATTTCATAAATATTTTAAGCTTTTAACCAAGCGTTAGTTACTGCTACCTAACGATTTCTCCAAATTTCCAAACTTTAAACGCGTTTTTCTCAAAACACGTTTTCTGAAATTGGCACGCAGTATAACTCAAACAATTTTAAATATTTTTAATCAGGTTTTTCACTACGTCTGTATAATAACCTTCTTAAGAGAAGAGCGTAGGGGATTTTCGATAGATTAATTTAAACGATTGTTATAATTATTTAAGTGCCGTTTTTTTAGTCCAAAATAGAGTTTTTTCCTTCAAATGCTTGCTAATTCCACAAAAATAAATATTTTTTAAATCCCCTACGTGTTTCTCTAGCTATTCTTATCTAGATTAAGAAAAAAAATGTTTCTTTGTTCCAGATTAAAATTTGCACCCTCTGTGCTGCGTGCCGCGGAGCTCCTTCAAGAGAAACCACATTACAAAAATGTCTCCAATGCCGCCATTTTGTCAAATTTTTCGATCAAACTTTGTAGTTTTGTATTTTAGTATATAAGTAATAACTTCCCAAATCAGAGTGATTGTTTCCCCTTTCCTTCTATACAAAAAAATTCTTTAAAAATCGTGTTTATTTTACGCGTGTACAGTGGTGTTACCCCTTAAACTAATTTGATTTTATATTTGTTTCTGTTTTGCTTTATTTAATTTAAATTTATTTTATTTTAGTCTATTTTAATGTTTTTAACATTTTTATTTTTTGTTTTTATTTTACTTTTAAATTTAATGTGATTTTATTTTATTTGAATGAAAGTATTTTTCATTTAATTTAATTAATTTATTTTATTGGACTGAATGCACATTAGTTTTACTTCATCTATTTCGACGTTATTTTATTTCTATTTTATGTAGCTTCAGTTAATTTAATTTAATTAATGAAACAATTTTATTTTGCTCTTAAATTTAATTCTATTTTATTTAAATTTTTTTTTTTCATATAAGTTAATATAATTAATTTCTTTTATTCTATGGAACTCACATTATTTTAAATTTATCTATTTCGACGTTATTTTAATTTTATTTTATTTCCTTTTATTTAATTTAATATTTCTTCCTATTTATTGTGCCCTATGTAATTTTATATAAATTACTTTTACTTTATTCGTATTTTATTTTATTTGTATTTCTTTTATTTTATTTTACTCAAATTAATTTACTTCAATTCAATTTAAACTTTGTATTTTATTTTACTTTTTCATTTTAATTTGTTTTATTTTGGTTTATTTTATTTATTTTTTTTTATTTAGTTTGATTCCATTTCGACTTATTTCATTTTGTTTTATTCTATTTTATTTTTTTTTATTATTTCTTTTAATTCATTTTATTGTACTTTATTTTTTATGTATTTTATTTTATTTAATTTACACTTCATTTGGCTTATTTTATTTCATTTAATTTTTTATTGTAAACTTATTTGAATTAGTGTAATTTCCTTGCCTTTCGTTCAATTTTTTCATGCAGTGCTGCCTCTACTCTGTTTCATTCACTTACTTGTCATAGTTATAGCCGAGTATTTCCTTAAAGCTTTTGCTGCGCGTATAACGGATTTTGCTCTTCATTTCGTTGTCAAACTTTCACTTCGCGCTGATCACATTGATTTTCTCTTTAATATATTTATTTCACAGGTTTGAACTTCACAGAAACGAATATTCCAAATTTTATTTTTCAATTGAAGTTTATGTGAAAGTAATCTGTTTTTGTTATTAATCACACTTTAATTATTTAATTATTCCAATTAAACTTCATATTTCCACTGCTTTGCCATGCGGGTATTATTTCAGTTTTCTAAATATTAAACCGATGCATTTTCTTCAATAAAAATGAATTCACAAATACTTATTATATGACCTTTCTTTTCAATAGAACTAATAAATATTGCACAACTGCACAACTGCTGCTTGTTCTGGTAGTGGTGCTGCTGGTGGAGCGGTCGTAAGCGCAAGCCTGTTGCTAACAATATTCGATAAGACACTGTCGCATAAACGCGCCTGCATGGAGCTGTCACTAGTGGCTGGCCGATCGAGTTGTGAGGACTTAACGCCACGCCACAGCCAATGACATTGCGAGACTGCGCCTGCTGCTGCGAACCTGTCAGCAGCAACACTGACTGACTATATAAATTACCGTGAATTTATGCTCAGTAGTCGTTCTAGCTGCCGCAGGTGGTAACACGGTGACCCCGCGCCGTTTGCGATGTCTGCGACGAACAGCTGTCACCGGGTTGCCCTGACCCAACCTAAACCTGCACGCCATAACAGACACACTCACCTAACCATGTACAAACACATACACACACTGCTGCTGACTTGAAACAATAATACTCGGTAAGTGTTTGTAACAAACGTAATGCAAACATAAGCTTGACATTTATACAACAAGTCTGTAAGTCTGACTGACTGTTTTGCTTTCCATACGTGGGCATGGTTGTATGCATGTTTGTTGTCGTCTTGTCGAACGATGGTAATTCAAGACTAGTGGCCTACTTAGAGGCGCTACGGCACGTAAACACACATAACATGGCGTCGTATTAGTGTGTGTGCCTTTGTAAATTGTTGACAGAGAGGTTTATAGGAATAAAACCATACACGCGCAGAATCTCACATCGTCACACATACACGCACATATACACACAACACATAAAGGTATCAGTATTGCTGGTGTTACGGTTATGAAGTCAAGTGTAATGCTTCGTTGTATTGGTTCGTTTCGCAATACTTTCCTTAGGACTTCCATACTTTTCTCGAGTACGGGTACACACACACCCATGCACGCACGCACACACACACTATCTATATGCAGCAACTGCATGAGCGATTGTGTAATGCAATCAGTTGCATTGCGGTATCTGCATAATTCTTGAAAGCGTTTTGTTTGTTATTGTTGTTGTGGGAAATATTATTCCTTGGTGGCATAATTCCGGTTAAGGTCAAATGAGCTTCCCACTGGGACGGAGCGCACATACATTCCCACGTTAACGCTGCAGACCATATTTGTGTTCCCTTTAGCCATTTTTACTCTCATGCAATAAATTATACTAAAATAGTTTGCGGCAATACTTTAAATATGAAATTGTAATTGGCACAGTGAAAAAAAGTGGGGTAGCACTTTCTTTAAAATAATAAGAGCCGAAAATACATAAAATTGAGTCAAATGAAATATTTGGGTTATTGAAAAATAGAAGACTATTATTTTGGGTGCATCGCGATTTTGCTACGAAACGCCGTGAATCTGTCGCTCTCGCTTCTACAATAGAGAGCAAATGCTTGCCGATTCAACCTAACCTGGCAAATACCAGGCACTGATATATGAGACCCGAATTTTGTTTACTAAAAAGTAAGACTTATTATCTGAAAATAAAACTTTATTCAAAGTAATGAAAATTGTTAACACAGATCCTTTACCCTTTCACAGACGCATTATAAATGCCTCGCCAGAAAGATTCTGCTGTATCAAACCAGCCATCGGGCCTTTTTTACATTCTCTAAGAAACGAAGTGCTAGTGTGGAAATATCCATTCTATATGAAAAGAAGTGAAATTAAATCTCCGGGTGAGCCAAAGGTTTCCAGACGAGCTTTTATATTACTTTTCTTCGTGCTTGGCTCCTGCTAAATACCCTAGCAAAATATATTTCTCTTGATAAGTGTCCGAATTTGAATAAAGTTTTAGGTCAAAAAAGTTTTAATTTTATTTAAACAGTTCTAATCGCGAAGAAGTACTTAAGAACAAACAACTCAAAAACCTCAAATATTCGTGTGGTGTCATTCTGGTATACCGATTAATGAAAAGGCAGATCAAATTGAAAAAGAAGCATCGACTGTCAGCGAAGTTGAATACACTGTCGAAGAAGCTTTGAGAATAATTTGCAGAAACATTTTCTCTGAATGGTACGCTGAATTTCGGTCATCTGCTTTGTTCATACGCAACGTAAATGCCTATGAAAGAAAGCATGAAAAGTGTTGCATATCTTAAGGGGCATAAAGAACTATTTGTTATTTTTGTTTCAGAAGTTTTTTGAGTTTTTTGTACACAATATTTATTTGAGAAGACCTCTAGTGAAAATTTCCGTGGAATAATTTTTTAAAACAGTTTAACCCTCTAGTGATCTTAGAAATGCATTGTTTTTCAAACTTCTCTAAAAAAAGGCCAAAACGACGATATTTCGTTAAAATATTCTACAAAAATGTTTCTTGCGAAATTCTACTACACGTTTTTATATTTTTTATATCCTCGTTCACTCCGCTCGGGAGCATAGGGTCTCGACAAGACTCTTCCATCGTACACGGTTCTGGGCTGTTGTTTTTGCGCCGTACCATGTGATGTCGGCATCTGCTAGTTCGCTCAACATCGACCTTCGCCAAGTGATCTATGGCCGAACGCGCCCTCCGCTTCCTTGCGGGTTCCAGTCCAGTGGCATTCTTGTTTTCTAAGCGCGTGACCTATCCATCGCCACTTTCTGTGTTTGATTTGCCATAGGATGGCGCCAAGCATAGCATTAGGCCATAAAACTATACACATATATACATACATCCGAACTACAATTAGTATTTCGCTAAGGTAAGTATTTTAACCGTTTTTTGACTTTTTCTAATAGCGCTCGGGTACATAATTTAAAAATCAATTAAGCTATAAAAACAAAGGTATAAGGATATAATACTGTATAATACTGTCATTCTACTTTGGTTTTATTCCACCCTCAGACAATGTTTGGAGCAATGCGCGGTGCAATAGGATTAATTTTTATCGGTACCATTAACTAGAAATATTTCGTCTCAGCTCCGTTTAGAAGGTCTATGACTAAAAAATTACAAAAACTAAGACTAATCCTGTCCATATAAAGTGTAGCCTCTTCTAAGGGATACTACTCCCACATATTTACAGTAACGTAAGACTTGTTTGTTGTAAGCTATTCCTTGTATACTGCTAGTGTTCCAAGTCGCTATTGCTTCTTCAATGGCTTATGGCATCTGTGTATTTGTCGCAGTCTCTTTGGCTTATTTAACCACCTTCTAATTTTTCTACATACAAGAGAAACTTGAGGACCTTACAGCAACGTGGCACCCCAGGAACTATTAGATGTAATACAAAACGCGCGACATTACACTCAAAGCGGTTAGTTGTGAAAATCAAAGATTCCAACATATGTATACGCTTTCAGATGTCTGAGTCGAAATAAAGCATTGCTGAGATGAGTTGTCTCGATTTTTATTTGGAATATAAAAAAACAGATTAGACTAAGGCTGGCTGGTTATAGAGAGGACAAGTGAGGAAGAAGGTGATATAAGAGAGATGCAAGTGTTACTGCGAATTTAGTGAGTACCAAGAATCGAAAAGTAGTCTACCTGAGTGTTTGACTAAAGACTGAGAATCGTTGAAAGTTATACAAAGTATCAGGCAGGGCTCAAGAGAAGAGTTCATGCCCATGGAACTCTTTCGCACACACGAAGCTAACTCTTTATGCTATAAGTCTAGTGGAAATTGCAGATATAAAGCAGGATATAATGAAATGATAGCGGATGGTGTGGCTAATGTTGTTCCTATACGAGTCATCATCACTAATGCCTAGAGTTCCAAGTTGGAATACAGGGCAACATACTCCTAACTACGACTAATTACTCGATACTTCGTTAGAGTACTGAGTACTTTTTATACTTGAGAGCTCCATGAAAGTACTTAATAGGGTATCGAGTATGCGATTCGAGTAATTAGTTGCTTTTCTCTCATGCATTTTACACTTCAAGGACTCCGCTTATTCAAAATAAGTCCAAAATATTAGAAAAGCTTGTCACACTACTAAAGTCTCGTGCTTGGACAAAAGACAAAAAAAGGTAGTGACGAATTTTTGAGTTATGGGTATAGCGGCACCAATTTCGGTTTTAATTCTCTTGCATCATGCGACGGAATAATCCTCGAACAAAAACTTTCTCTTATCTCCAAGAACGGAGTAATCCGCAATAAATATTTTTTCTGTTAAAATTTGAGGAAAATAAATAATCTTGGTAATCCTGTAAGATTCATTTTTATTAGAACAAATAAACGTCTTGCCGACGCAAGGTATTTTGAGTACACCGCGCATTTCGAGCACTGATGCAAAAGGGTTAAGGAAAAGAATAATGGGAAGATCTGAAAGTCGCATGGAGGTTTATCCATGTGAATTTTAGAATTAACCCGAGAAACCAGTGAGTATCGAGTATTTCTTTTCGATTTTATTGTAGCATCGCTCCTTTTTAACGAGCACAGATATCGAGTAAATGGAGGTACAACACCAACTGCGTCTAATTACCAATGATTTAAAAGTGGTTTGAGCAGGCACTCCAAGTGACGGAAAAAATCACATTAAAGCTGTTGCGCAAAAAGCATAACTATAACAAGCAAACAGCAAGCGGTTTTAATTCATTATTTCATAAACTAAGTATGAATTGTAGGCATGAGCATTGAATGAATGAAATAATAAACATTCAGCATACTGCCTCGAAAATTTACTCCCACTCACTACTATTGGGTTAGTAGGAAGGTATGGAACGCGGAGATGAATAAATAATTCCACTAAACGTTAAAATTTATTATTCAAAAGTACTATTGCTACTTCAAAGAAAATATCTGACAAAAGCTCTGACATAACCCACTGTTGCTCTGGCAACCAAAGGGCATGAAGTGGCGTGGAGCGATTGTTGTTGCAATTAAGCGTATTTGTTGCCAACAATAAGGCGTACGAAGTGTTGCAAATTTTCTGTCAATAATGACATACCAACATCAACTGTCACACATACACACACACATGCACGCGTCGATAAACATATGTATTATTAATTTTTAGGTATACAGATGCTTGTTTATCGATAGGTATGCCTGCTTGCTTGGTGGCTGATTGTTCATGTAAGACCCCGCCACCGACGACTGTTGCTGCTCCTATGCTGACGTTGCGCGTGTGTTTGTGGCACAGCTGGTGTTGTGTGTTCCCCCAGCTACTGTAACTAATATCCGGTCAATAGCATTTACCGTTTGAAAAATGTGGCATTGGAGCGGTTAGAAAGGGAGCGCCCGCAGCGTAATGACAACGAAGAAACGAAAGTGACGACAAAAAAAAGAGTATAATGGAGCGATGACTGAGGGCTAATTGGTCAAGCCAATGGTAAGATGATTTTCGTAATGTCTGTTGCCACTTTCCGTTTTTTTTTTGTTTTTGCAGAGTCTTACGTTTCGTATTGCGCATGAAAAAAAGAATAAATAAATAAAAAATTAAAATGGAAAAGTTTCCATAATTTTCCATTGCTGCTGCTCTGCTGCTGCTGGTGTTGCTCGACATTGACTCTGCACTGTCTGTGACATTGCCAATAATTTAATTAACATTCAAATGCATTAAGTAAGCGTTTAGAGCGCTGAAGTGTAGGCTACATATTCTTTGGCACATAGTACGCTGAGTGCTATTGACCTAATTTGCGGCGCTTGGCAGCAGCTCAATAGACCGACCATTAGATGCTGATTGGTCAAATTTTGTGTGAAATTTTCAATCGCAACTACTTTATAAAAATCATATTGCTATGGAGATGTTGCGATGTGTTGGTAAGAGCTGCTAAATATGCGTTTGAGTCAATGAACTATAGCAGAGTATTAGGCGCACACTCGCATTTATATCTGTTTACCAGTCCAAAGTTCGCCAACTAGCCTTCTGGTATATGTGTGCGTATGCTTGTGTGTGTGTGCTTGTTTATTATTATCAAAATACATGAATGTTGCATAAATTATTGTTGGTGGTCTGCCATCCATGTCGCGTCGATAATAGAATTATGCTGATAAAAAAACGGCTGGATTTTCGATATTCTCATTTTGTGGCGGGACGCTTAAAATCTAGCCTATATATTACCTTTGCATATTTCTATGTAATGAAATTTATTCGGGTTTTGGTAATATTATAATTTTACCGTTTGAATTTATTAAATTGGCCAGACACAAGCGTTTAGATGGGAGGCGATTATTAGAAGCGGGGAGATAGAGACTAAGAGAGTGAAAAGTTGATTGCAGAGTTGAAGTACCTTAAAATTGTTATGCGCATAAATGCAGGCGCGCGGTGGCGTTAAAAATAATAGCAGCGCGATAAATTGCCAAATTTTGACTTTTTTTTATTTTTATTTAACTTTTGATATATATTTTTATAAAACTACAGTTCATACTACAAAAAAAACATATGACTACAAGTTTTAAACTTTGAAATGAAAAAAAAAAATTCTACAAATTTTGATGGAAATTTAAAATTTTTTAGTTTCACTTTTTAGAAAAATTCTGAGTACACAAATTTCGATCAAAAGTTCAAATAAAAATAATGTGGGATTGGAGAAACCCTGAAATAGGCGGCAACCCCAATATAAAGCCCACAAGCGAAAGCGACAACTACAGCGACAACGACAATGAGAATGACAACACTGAATATAGACAAGCGCGACGTGTTGTGAAAGAAGACGAGAGTAGCAGACAGACGCGCAGCCGTGTAGATACAAATTTTAAGCCGCTAGCATATTTTCTTTTTTTCAAGTAATCAATCAAATTCAAATTCAAATCAAATTCTTTTATTTGTACAACTATTTGTTAATAATAAAACAGATAAAAGGACCCACAATAATAATAAAACATTCTGAGTATGCAGACACACGGTGGCGGTCAAAGTAATAGCAGCGTGAAATATTGCCAAATTTTCACTATTTTTTATTTTACTTTTTTATAAACTATAGTTCAAACTTCAAGAAAAATCAAACTTTCAATCTTAGTAGAAATTTAAAAAATTCAAAAATTTTTTATCCAAATTAAAAATTTTTTAGTTTGACTTTATAGAAAAATTCTGAGCATACAAATTTGGATCGAAATTTCAAAAAAAAAAAAATTTAATTCTGAGTATGCAAGTTTAGAGCCAATTAAATTTTATTAAAATATTGTGCAAATATAAATTGGCTTTAAACTTAAGTAAATTTTTTGTACTTTTTTCTGTTTTCGCATTTTGTTCAATTCTAACTAAAAAATTTGAAATTTCCATTTGAATGTTGCATTTTTTCCAATGCTATACAAATTTCGAAACTTTGACTTACATGACTTCTGTTTTAATATGAATTATTTTTTTAAAAGAATAACTAGAACAAAGAAAAACAGCAAATAAAAGTCAAAACTTTGCAATATGCAGCGCTGCTAAAATTTTTACCGCCACTGTGCATATTGGGCTGGAATTACATAAAAAATTAATTTTGGCGCGCAAACATTTGAGCAAACGACCTGACAACAATTGGAGCATTATGTTGCTAAGTTGCTTGGTTGCCCTGTTGCTAGTTCAGATAACATATGCAGATGAGTGTTGTATGTTTGTATGCAGAGACGATGGAAAAGTTTAATGATTTGCAGATGGGCTAGCCAATACAGCCAAATAGATTAGTGCGCGGCTGCGTGACAACAGAATTTAGTTTTTACTTAATAGATGGGCATGTAAATTGAGGGATTTTCCATTATAATTGAACAACTTGACTGATTGCAAAACGATAATTTGAATGCATTTAGCTTTAGAAACATACATACATACATATGTATATGTGAGAAAAATGACGCATACAGTCTAGCCGGGAATTTTGGCTAAACTTTAATTTGGGGTGTGCCTCTGAATGCCGCTCTACCAATGGCTTCTCCATGCCCAATTTTTCTACAAGAAGAATATCGCAAGACGGAAATGCACTCTGAAGCCGCCAATGAAGCGCATCAGTTATCAGAGGAAACTTTTTCTCTTACTCGATCTGCCTTAGTCTTATTCGGCTATAGCGCTCGTTAGAAATTAGTTTTCACTAATCAGAAAAAAATGTTTTCAAAATCTCGAAAGTGGCATTCAGTCCAAAATGGACAAGTCTTGACATTTCAAGCCGCATACGTTTCGGGACTAGCGCATTGCGTTGAGATTGAAATACGCAAACGAAAGTGGATATGGATAGACCATACAATCGGTAAACCTGCGACTGGCATCGACAGAATGCCCATATACTGGAATCCGCAAGGCTCTCGCCGAAGAGGTCGACCGAAAGGAATACGGAGACGAATCCTGTATGACGAATTCACGACATCTGACGACTCGCTCACTTTGCCGCAGATAAAGTCAAAAGCAGCAAAACGACCCCAATGGAATTTATTTGCATCGACACTATGCGCCTCCAGCCAGCGGGATAGCAAATAATAATAATAATTACGCGCCCCGAAGTATGCATTTTTAGTTTCTAAGATTTCTGGGTTCGGTAGAAAAAGAGCTGATTCGATCGGAGTGAAAGATGTATGAACATATGTGGGAATAGTACCTGAATACCTGAATACCAAAATGGGCTACTGTGGGCACCGAGGGAACTCCATTAAGAGCAGCTCACTTCAAACTTAACCTAAATCCCAACAGTGTTTAAGGAAATCAGCAAATTCTATTGAAAAACCTGAGAAAATACACGCGAATTCAATAGACTTTCAAAAACTCCTGAAACTTCTAAATTAATTAGCTTTATACAAATGTGGTTGGCATTTTTATGCAATTGTAGAATGGATTGTTAAAGTAAGCCGAACATCAAAATATCAAAAATAAATAAGCCAATGCCGAACTTGCCGTAAAAAAAATCCATAAGTCCCGAGATTACTTCCCGGCATTCTACAAATACCAAACGCACGTTGCCAAGTGGTAAATTCTTCAGAAAAATGATTTAAAATATGCGTGGTTAAAATATCTTGTAATTTAATCCCTTATTTGTGATTGGCATTGAAAACACCCTCATACATACACACATACATACCAGCAAATCGCTTAGTGAACTCTTGAAATATGCTAGATACATCAGCAATATTTTAACGTACGCTCATAATCCACTGGCATTATTTCTTAAGCTTTCATTTCGGAAGTTGCCGTTTGGGAAAACCGCAGCAAAATCCATTGAAAACGTTAAAATCAACACTTCACGCAGGTAAATGAACCTTAAATACCTCTGGGAAATAGATATATAATTTAATTTTTTCCAAAGAAATTATAGTAGGCGAATATTTTAAGGAAAGCAAATCAAATCAGTTATAGGAAAGAGGCAAATGGTTTTCCATTTTCTAAAACTTCCGCTGTGCAAAAGAAGCAGCGTTTTCCCTATAAAAACGCACATTTTCTTTCCCCATGTATGCACTTGTGTATGTTACATGTTATATATGTAGTTACATATTAGGGTTATATTAGTATGTATGGTATGTGTTAAAAAGTTATACGCGCACAATAAAAGTAAATAAAGTTAAATGAAACGACAGCTAAGTATACATACTCGTAAGAAGTACGATGAATGCGAAGCATTGAAATGAACCGGCGCAAGGAATACGACTAATAAGAAAAAAAAGAGATATACCGTCAACGTCAAAAGAAAATGTACACCATATATTGACAAGTTTTGAGTTTTTAATTTGTTCACTTTTTAATCTCAATTTTTCCTTTATAAAAACACAACAGAAACTATATCAGGCAAAGTCCAAAACTTTGTACAAAATTTGTAAGAATTCGGCACATTTTCAACAAAATTTCAGTTACTCAGAATTTTCGGATATGCAGTTTTATAGGTCATTGAATTTTGGTATTCGGCAAGTTTCAAGTGCTTCAAAAATCCCGTTGATTTTTGATATTTTTTTCTGTTGACGCTGTTCGGTATTTTCTTCCTTACAAAAACAAAAAATGTGGAGTAGGCGTTAAGTGGAGAAAATGCACAAGAACGCGCACGAAAAAAATTCTCAAAAATCACACAGATTTTTGAGCTACTTCAAAATTGCACTTCGTAATACAAAATTTGAATGAGCTATAAAATTGTATACTTGATATTTTTGCAGAAATTCTGATTGAGAAGTTTGATTAAGGGGGGAAGCTGGTCTAGAATTTTGAAAAAATCGAAAAATTTTTTTTTGTCTTAAAAGGTGCTTTAGGGTCTTAGAAATAATATACCAAATGAGGGATGCCAGCAAAAATGTCTAAATGCCCAAATTTTTCATTCGACGGCAGTGCCTCGCAGGTATGCCCCGAACGCTATTTACAACTTTAAACGCGTTTTTCTCGAAATCACTTTTTTTAAACTGGCCGAAGACATAACTCGAACAAATCTTTACCGATTCTTACGAAATTTTGACAATACATTCGAAATACCTTTCTCCGGAGACGTACGTAGGATTTTTTATTTATATTACATAGTTTTTTTTTTAATCAACAATTTTATGTCGTTCTGTATAGTGAAAATTGTAACTTTTTGTTCAAACGTGCACCATTTCGCGAAAAAACAAAATATCGAAAAAATCCTACGTACGTCTCTTTCTGTTGTTATATAGAAACTAAAAAAATTTTATTTTTTGATCCAGGACAAAAATTAAGGAGTTTACGTCTTCGGCAATGGACCCACTAGAAAAAAAGGCGCCTTAGGAGAACTGCTGGACAGCGGCCATTTTGAAATTAATTCAGACGAAAAATTTTGTATTTGTACCATGAAAGCTATATTATTAAACCTATTTCACAGATTTTCGATTGATTCCTTTGTTGAGTCAAAATAAATTCATAAAATATGCCCATTTTTTGCGCTCTAGACCAGCTTCCCCCCTTAAGTTTAATTTGAATATGTCAAATTTTTACAAATTTTACACAAAGTTCGAAACTTTGCTTTATATGGTTTTTGTCGTACTATGAACAATATTTTTATCAGAAAGTAATTGAAATTACAAAATAAATAGTCAAAACTTATGAATGCGGTGTACATTTTCCTTTGACGCTTACAGATATAGAAAACGGAAAAAGGAAAATTTGCTGCTTTTAGTGACACAAATTTTATTTTGTTAACTTCATTTTCGCAACATAATAAAATACGAAATCGTTCCATTTGTTTTATAAAATTTGGTTAGAGTTTTTATGATACTCGCTACTCGCTGGTGTTCCATTCTACTAAGCTGCCATAAGACAGAGGGTCTTGTCTTCTAAAAGGCATTAGATTGCCACTGAAAATGAAAAACAGACAAATGCATCGCATAAGATTTAGAGGGAGCATAAAAAGTTCAAATGGCTGTGCACGCCAGTTAAGAAATTGCAAGGAAGCCAGTAAAGAGTTGAAGAAAAGGGGATACTAAGTGGAAGTACTTTCTGAGAGAGCGGATAACCAACTAAAACTGGCTACAAGTGAAACGGCAGAGGAATCAATGTAAAGTGTATTAAAATGGAATGATGAATAAAAAGGAATTTTGTAACAAGGCGAATAGAAAGGAATTTTGTATCAAGTTTTTAAAATCTCTGCATAAAATATTAATATGTATGTTTTTGAAGAACAATATCAATATTTGTAGGATTAATAGTTGTGGTTGTGGGCACCTGTGAAGTTAATTCTTACTTTCGAATATGAAATCACTTCGCTTTTTGGGAAACCGTCTAAAACTAATTACAATTTAATTTAACCATTTCTATGGTTAGCCCATTCCAGGTGCTTTGATATATACAGGTAGATAATATTTTTTTCTCAAAAGATAGAAATCGGTACCATGAATTATACAGGATACTCTTGCCAACAAGTGATACTTTGGACTAAGTAGGCAAATGAGTAGTAAAGTCCTCTCTCGACGGACAAGACTAACACTCTACAAGGCTCTGATCTTGTCCGTTCTATGGTATAACGTAAAAGCGTGGACGAAGACAACATCCGATGAAGCGATGCTTGGATTGTTTGAGAGAAAGATTCTGCGTAAGATTTTTGGACTTTTGCACGTAGGCGAGGGCAAGAATCGCAGGCGATGGAACGATGAGCTGTATGAGCTTTACGACGGCAAAGACATAGTGCTGCGAATAAAGATCCAAGGCTACGCTGGCTGGTCATGTCGAATGGATACAAACGCTCCGACTCTGAAAGTATTTGATGCGGTACCAGCTAGTGGTAGCAGATGAAAAGGAAGGCCTCCTCTGCGTTGGAAAGATCAGGTGGAGAAGGACTTGGTTTCACTTGGTGTGCTCAACTGGCGCCGGTTAGCACGAGAAAGAAACGACTGGCGCGCTTTGTGAACTCGTCTTCTTCTACCGCCAGCTGGTACCGCATCGAATACTTTGAGAGCTGGAGCTATAGCTGGGCTGACATTTTTCTTCCACAGCTTAACGAAAATTACGTCACATCAAAATTTCTATAGAAACTACTTCTGAAATTCCATTTCAGCCATCTGCAGTAGTGAAACAGCTATTTAGATAAAAAAAAATATTGCATTTGAAAACAGATTTTTTAAGTTTCTCCGCAGTTGCCAAATAGAAGTTTTCGATTTTGAAAATGGCAATATTTCAAGTGAATAGCTTTAGAATTGGAGTAGCTCTGTGGTAACACACGAGTCGAGTGCTCTACAAGCGAAAATGGCGAAATCGACTCATTGAGTTTTTTATGCAAGCACTTCTTGCTTCCTGCTAAGAGTTGCCAACAGTCCGACTGTGTGAATTTACGATTTGTTTTAGTAAAGAATTTAATGTGTAGTAAAGTGGGTCGGTATGTTTTGTAATAATGCATAATTTTTAAATCTTCCACAAGTAGTAAATTAAGCAAAGGGGCAAGCAAATTAAAAGAAAATACTTGTTTATGAAAAAAACAAAGATAAAAAAAGTAGGAGTGAAACAAAAAAAAACATTGTTTTAAAAACAAATAATGACAAAATATAAATAGATAGACAGCCATAGACATACTCAAAAAGTTCTACATACCTGTATAATCACACACGCACACATACATACAAACCATACAGAGGCAAAACTTAATAGTGACAGGCAAAAACCTGTACACAAAAGCGTAAAAGTGTAAATCAAAACAAACCAAAAAATGAACAGGTAAGCGAACTGGAGGAATTTAAAAGAAATTAATTAAAGATAAAGAACAAATAATAAACCATACAAGTGGGTTTGATGAGCAATTCAAACAAATTAAAAAGAAAAACAGAAACGCTGTTTATAAAGAAGGCAAAGTGGGAGGTGGCACATGAGAAAATACTTCACAACTGGCGTGTGCTGCATGTAGCTGTCATTTGGCAACACACACATACACACATAAAGATAATACGGTCTGCACCATCTCCAGTCGCCAACTCAGCCGCCGCCCGGTGAGGTGAGAAACAGTGTTTGAAATGAAAATTCAAAGATTTTGAAAGAAATTGAAAAAAAGGAAACATAGTTCCGCGAAAACAAATAAAGAAACTTGTGAAATAAGCAAAGCTGGAAACATTTATGCACATGCCATACATACCTAGATATGTACATATGAATGTTTGTATTTATGTGCGCACACAACTGTGTCTAACTAACCATTCGACTGTGAAGAATGTGGCAAGAACAATAAGAAATACGGAGTATGGAAACAAAATTTAAAGCTGAACGAAAAAATGGAACAAAACGAAATGAAAAGAAGCAACTATGTACACAGAGACGAAAGGAAAAGCACAGGAAAGGAAAACCTGACAAGAAAAATCAGCTGGGAATAAACAGTAAAAAAAAATTTCAAGGTTAATTGTTGGTATGTTGTATACCCAAAGGGAAATGTAGTAATGTCATATACATATGTATGTATGTATTTATGTTTCAATGCATTAAAATATTTTTTATCAGGTCGCTTTCGTTATGCTCGGTGTGGCACAAATTTGATTTTAAAGTTCCGAGTGCGCAAGAGACTTGAAATTTTGAACATCACTTAAATCTAAAGTATCATACATTTAGATTAATCCGCTAGGTGCCGCAGAAGTCGAGATGTTGCCTATTTTCTCCATACAAGGTATGGGCGACATTTTCTTTTATATGGAGAAAAAAAAAAATGATTAAAAAAAATTCTACTTGAACCCCATATGTCCATATTGGCTTATGTATAGATTTGTGGATCAAAATTTTGTTATCCAGTGAAAATGCAGATTTTCGATTCAGTAGCCAGTAAAGTGAGTTTTAGTCCCCGTTGCTTACGCTTCAGGAATATATGTAGAAGCGATGTTAGTCTTCTATATACCAGGTATTTTGCTTGATCAGCTTGAGCTAGCCACGTGAGTTAGCCGAGAAGTTTGCGCCACTTCAAATTTTCAATTTATTATACTAAAATATAATAGCGGCTTTATCAATGGCGTCGTTTTTTTCACTCTAAACTGAATAAAAGAGAGAAATAGGTCTAGTGATGAAAGAAGACAAGAAGATATAGTAACGGTCATCAAAGGTACATCCAACGCAATGCACCCACTTGACTATTGCCGCTCATTACCCGTAACTGTTGTAGGTTGTCGATTTAGCGAAAATCTTTTCTTCGCTGCTTTGCTTTCCAGCTTTAACAAGGCAAAAATGTCAGCTATGAATATCGAAAATTTCTCTTGTTATCAAGTGTTACTGTTGTTGTAGAAACCAGGTGAAGAAGCAGATCTGTATGCGTCTGCAAAGCTGGGCGCATGGCCTTAGACAGCCCTCCAACCACTTCAAGGGTAGTTGAGTCCTGTAAATACAGGCTGAGCTGGGTTAGGTTAGGTTGAAACGGTTTCTGGGTTACACTAAGTCTCATAGCCCATTGTAATGCCGGGTGGGGAGCTTGTCTCTATCTCTCCTAAAACCAGTGTGTGCTTTTCATAAATTTTAGAATATCTCTGATTTCTGCAGAACTGAGATCTTGAGGTAGAACTATGTCGGTAGACATAATATCCTGATGCTAACATGGGTCCCGGTACATGTGGGTGTCGCGGGGAACAAGACCTCTCACGACTCTTAAGCCAACTTCTTTAGCCCGGAGCCCGTTCGGCCACTTCCATCAGCAGTCACCAAAGCCATGGTTAGCAAACGGGTTACTTTAATCCACAAGCGAGCTTGGCTGAGAGAGGCTGCAGATGGACAAAACTGATGTTATCTGTCATGTCCGACCGACTGTCGCAGATCCTCCCGTCACCAAGCAGAATGGACTATTGTAGGCAGCTGGTTGGACTGATGACGGGCCACTTTCTACGGGCGAAGCTCATGAAAAAGGTAAACATCTCAGACAGTGCACTCTGCCTGACACGTGGAGAGGAGGATACACAGCGGACTTTCTGTGCGTCTGCCCGGCCTTCACTCGATTCAGGCTTGATGTCTTTGGCACTGATGTGTTAAGAAGTGACCACCTTGGCTCCTTGGCACTCAGATTTCTTCGGAGGTCGGGTAGATTTAAAAAAATTAAATAGGGAATCCGAGTGCAGTACAATGGATTTAATGTTGTGTGAGTGCTGTACTTGCTGCGACAACTAGCACAAACTGGGACAAAAAAAAGTGCTATGGAGTAAAGTAAAGTTGTCTTTCAACGAGCAACTTAATAGATTTATACCTTAAGGCCCCTCATCATGCCGGTACTATTGTATGTGGTAGAAATTTAGACGATAACAAAAACGGATAAGGTAGATCTTGTACTGTTAGAGAGAAAGTTTGTAGGTGTGGTTTATGGAAAAGCTAATGGAATAGTGAACTGCATGAATTTTATGAAGACGTCGGCACAATCCGAGTTTTCCCTTCAAAATTGATGTCGATATTCGGCGTACTACTCGTTGATATTAGCAGAGGAAATAAGACATCTCACTTACTTTGAAGCGAGTGGAGATAGACCTTGTCTACCTCATTCGCGTCAGTTTATGCGAGATAGACCTCAAGAAGTTCAACTCACATTTTTGAAGTCAACCAAAACTCGCTAAGCGATTACACTGCCATACAAAAAAAAAACTCGTGCTCGGCAGGCAATGATGTATTTCCTACAGGGTGATTTCCACACACATAAATGCATACATACGAATACATATATTGGGTTGGTAGCGTTACGGCTGAACAAATTTGATTTATGTATAGTATGTATGTATGTAGGTATGTATGTATGTATGTAAGTGAAAAATACGAGTTTTTGAAATCTACAAGAAAATGGCCAATCACAAAAAAGTGACAACAGCAAGCCTCTTGGGGGATGTACTCGTATGTACGTTAATGAGCAAGTTGACAGTTGCATGGTGCAATAAAGTCGCGTGTGAGTATATTAATTGTAGAAGTCAAGAAAAGATAAATTTTGAAAATGTTCTTGGAAGTGCGCACGCTCGATATTTTGAGAAATTTGATATTTTTCTTACTAGCAGGAACCTTTTTAGCGAGAAGACACATGCTTAATAAGCTTCGGCTTGTCTATTTTTCAATACCTACATACAAGCCGACAGATTGAAAGACTTATCAATGGTAAATCAATCAAATTAATCAATTAACCAAATTGTTTCAAAAAGTGAAATATGAAAATAATGGTTAGAACTCGAATAAGAAAAAGGAAAATTCTTCTACGACAAGTTTTCTAATAAGCATAAGCTGAGGCTGCTGTCTCAATGCAATAATTTTCAGGCGAAGATAGAGGCTATTTAGCGTAGTATTTTGATAAAATTAAGGTTTTAAGGCTTTCCGATGGTGAGATCGAAGTTAGTTGGGGAATACCTGTCTACCTTTTCGTTCACATCAGAATGTTTCGCTATCAAACTAAGTGATATGGTTTCCAGAACACAGAGACTTGCTGGGAAACGCAAGATTAAGTGCAGGAGCACCGTTGAGTTACTTTCTCCGACTATAGAGAGCGTAAGAATTACCTTAAGGGGTAACACCACTGTACACGCGTAAAATAAACACGATTTTTAAAGAATTTTTTTGTATAGAAGGAAAGGGGAAACAATCACTCTGATTTGGGAAGTTATTACTTATATACTAAAATACAAAACTACAAAGTTTGATCGACAAATTTTACAAAATGGCGGCATTGGAGACATTTTTGTAATGTGGTTTCTCTTGAAGGAGCTCCGCGGCACGCAGCACAGAGGGTGCAAATTTTAATCTGGAACAAAGAAACATTTTTTTTCTTAATCTAGATAAGAATAGCTAGAGAAACACGTAGGGGATTTAAAAAATATTTATTTTTGTGGAATTAGCAAGCATTTGAAGGAAAAAACTCTATTTTGGACTAAAAAAACGGCACTTAAATAATTATAACAATCGTTTAAATTAATCTATCGAAAATCCCCTACGCTCTTCTCTTAAGAAGGTTATTACACAGACGTAGTGAAAAACCTGATTAAAAATATTTAAAATTGTTTGAGTTATGCTGCGTGCCAATTTCAGAAAACGTGTTTTGAGAAAAATGCGTTTAAAGTTTGGAAATTTGGAGAAGTCGTTAGGTAGCAGTCACTAACGCTTGGTTAAAAGCTTAAAATATTTATGAAATAGACTTCGGTAACGTATAAAACTTTTTGTTCTGTATTTTAAAAGGTTCAAAGAATTTTTTAAGCTTATAAAAAAAAATCAATTTTTTGAAATTTCTACAGTGGTGTTACCCCTTAATTACCTGCGGTCTGGCTATCAGATCCGGTCACCTGTAGTTGGCTTAGCGAGTGCTGCGCAGTGTTCATATTAAAAAATTTATAAAGAGGTTATGATTTTCTTAGCTACCCGTGATTTGCTCTTAGATAGGTTACTTCGAAGTTTGCAGTTCGACCTCTCTGTAATCGTCTGTACAAGGACTTATTGGCCGAGAGTGTGAAATGAATGGGCAGAATTCTGCTGCCGATTCGCCTATGTAACTGCAGCCGAAGTTACTCGCACAATTTTGTTTGTCACCGTAGCTGATGGCTATACCTAGTAATTTACTTGTATTATCCTTGTATGCTTCCAAAGTGCATCGGAATACGAATGGATTGGAGAAAAAGGAAGAAACTTCTACGGCTAACAAAGCTGCACAGCCCACCTATCACCAGTTGTAGGGACCTTAAGGCCCATCCTCTCCATAGCGCCAATGCGGCCCGCTCTCGTTCCGGTAACATGTTATCATGTTCACATTTTACGGCTTGATTCAGTTCACCATTTAGTCTTATAATTGCGAAATAGTATACACATTGGATGCCGTGATGTTTAAAGTTGGATCTCAAGCTCAGACAAAAGTTATTTGAGACTGATCGTATTTCAAACGCTATCGAATCAAAACTTGACTGCAACCGCGAAATGCACACATTGCTTCATACTTGAGAGAGCGCGAGAGTGAATCGGGAGCGGATCGTGATGGGCACTATGGTGTGGATCGACTCTTGAATGGACACTGTCCGTGGGTAATCCATGCGTGTAATGCACTGGGGTTTATTTATTTCAGAATCTACTCGTCAACTACCCTGCTTTTGCGTGGTCACGATTTAGAAATCATGTCTCTGACTTTCTAAATAAATTTGAGTCTCTGTTATGCTTGGAGAACTTTAATGTCCGAACCCAGCGGTTTGCCTTTCGTACTACTTTTTCAGCTTTAATTTGAAAATGTCATTTATGCCTATCCTTTATCATACTCCCTTAAGTTCGACTAGATTTTTCAGAGTCTCTTCTACTGGAGATGCTGCTACTAGTGAGCAAGAACAGGAGTGCACGCTAGATGCGATCTCACATTATACTGAAACAAGACTTATATGAGGCGCATCATTTTGGTAACTATCACAGAAAACGATGCTCAGAAAATGTTTACCAGGTAAAGTAATGGCTGGCTATGGATGCGAAAGTGGGGGTGTACTGAGCATACGCTTCGCAAGGACTCAAATGAAATCTGACGTCAAGCACTGGATTGGAATCCAAATGGTGTTCACAAGGTGAGTCGTTCAAAAATACCTTGGAAGGGAACGGTCCAGAAGGAAGTTGAAACGGCAGGGAAACCTTTGAACGAAATCAAGCTTCTTGCAAAAAACAGAACCAAATGGAGGTGTTTTACTGAGGCCATATGATTCAGTGGGAGAAACAGGAACCGATGATGATGATGAATCACATTTATATTGATGTTTCCCTATTGAAGGTTGAGGGGACCCTATTTTCATTCTTAATTTTTTCACTTTACGTAGAAGCTAAAATGCTTGCAGACAAATGTCTGGCACTTGATGAAAATTGTGAAAATTGAAACGTGTACTTTGGCATGAGGATAAAACAATCGACGCAATTCGTAATTAATCTGCAGCTGGTGGCAAGAACCCATTATCCCACGCTACAAAAAATGATGAATTACAAGTATTTACTTAGCAATTCGTAATAAAACACACGCATACATACCCACATACAGACATACTTAAGTGTATAAGTATATTTATACATAACTGCCTATGTAGAGGAACGCGACTAGACTAGCAGCGGCACGCGTTGAAAAAAAAAGTTTAAAGTAATGTTATAATAAAGTTTAATATATATAAGTGTGTGTGTACATAGAATTTTGCATATGTTGCTATAAGTAGAATGTAAATACAAATAAACAATTATTATTGTGCCCAAATGCAAGTAATAAAGCAATGAACTTGTTTGCAATATAATCAAAAACCAAAAATTCGTTGCCTGATTTTACGCTTGGCTATCCTACCGTCCATTTATGCCTTTTCGGTTTATGACCAAAGTGATGACAGCTTTAGAGTTCACATGAAATGAATCTTTTGTAACCAATTCAAGTAAATGCGTACTACATATAAGTATACGCTTGGCTTATTTAAAGTGAGGCCAAGGTAATTTGCATTGTTCCCAAAAATTACGTTTTCTGAATTTTACTATTTCCCGTCATGAAAATGATCAACTGTTGACAGAGATGTGCAGTCCTTGCACAATATGGCATATATGTATGTATTTAATATATATACATACTTACATATGTACATGCATGGATTGGGGTTCTCGTATGTTCGAGTAACTCAAAAGATCAAAAAAGGCATTCAGGTAACTCAAGAGATTACTAGAAGTGCTTGTTTTTCAAGAGTGGAAGACCAACCCGGTCAATAATTTCAAGCATCAGTATTTAATGTACAAAAAGTGCTCAGGATGTAGATACGAGATTGAGGTATGTGCACAATTTGGTCACTATTCAACCTTGCAGTGCAACTCATAAGTTATTGTCTCAGAATCAGGTCTTTAAAAGACCTTGAGGGGTAACACCACTGTACACGTGTAAAATAAACACGATTTTTAAAGAATTTTTTTGTATAGAAGGAAAGGGGAAACAATCACTCTGATTTGGGAAGTTATTACTTATATACTAAAATACAAAACTACAAAGTTTGATCGACAAATTTTACAAAATGGCGGCATTGGAGACATTTTTGTAATGTGGTTTCTCTTGAAGGAGCTCCGCGGCACGCAGCACAGAGGGTGCAAATTTTAATCTGGAACAAAGAAACATTTTTTTTCTTAATCTAGATAAGAATAGCTAGAGAAACACGTAGGGGATTTAAAAAATATTTATTTTTGTGGAATTAGCAAGCATTTGAAGGAAAAAACTCTATTTTGGACTAAAAAAACGGCACTTAAATAATTATAACAATCGCTTAAATTAATCTATCGAAAATCCCCTACGCTCTTCTCTTAAGAAGGTTATTACACAGACGTAGTGAAAAACCTGATTAAAAATATTTAAAATTGTTTGAGTTATACTGCGTGCCAATTTCAGAAAACGTGTTTTGAGAAAAACGCGTTTAAAGTTTGGAAATTTGGAGAAATCGTTAGGTAGCAGTAACTAACGCTTGGTTAAAAGCTTAAAATATTTATGAAATAGACTTCGGTAACGTATAAAACTTTTTGTTCTGTATTTTAAAAGGTTCAAAGAATTTTTTAAGCTCATAAAAAAAAATCAATTTTTTGAAATTTCTACAGTGGTGTTACCCCTTAAGCTTTTCTCCAAAATATGCCTACTAATTTTGCGATGTTGGTACGAGCTATCTAATTTGTCTAGGCAAATACAGCATCAAAAGAAGGTGTACACCACATATGAAGAGTTTTGACTGTTTATTTATTTTTATAATTATTATTTTTTATTTGTATGTAATTCTATTTAATTTTTTTTGTTATTTCTTTTTTTAAATTTTTTTTACATTTATTTGTTATTTTGGTAAATTTTTTTTTATTTTTTTACATTTTTTACATTTGTTTTTATAAAACGATTTTTTATAATTTTTTGAATAATTTTTTTTTTTTTTTGTAATTTTTTTAATTTAAATATTTTTTTGCAACATTAAAAATTTTTTTACACCTTTTTTTACCTTTTCATATAACGCAAAATTTAAAACAAAAACTCATAAAAATTCGCAAAATTTTCATCAAAATTTGAAACTTTTTTATGCAAAGTGGGTCAACTTTTTTATTTAATTTTTGTATGGTTTTTAATTCAATTATATTTTATTATTTCTTTTCTTAATTTTTGCTTTAAGATTTTTTTATTATTTTTTTAATTTAATTTGGTTTTATAAATTCTTTTAATTTTTAAAGTTTTCTTGCAATTTCTTTTTATTTTAGGTTTTGGATAGGATAGTTTGAAGCAGAAATAGCCCAGAAACGGAAAAATTTGGCCAAAAGAACAACATTTTATTGAATCAGGACAATGCCAGACCAATCATATCGAATGTGTCTCCCCAGGAGATTAATTGGGAGGTTATTATGCCATCCATCTTCACCTCAAGAGAAGCTTGTGAAAATCGACAACCAGTTTTTTGCTGATAGCAAAGAGAATCCCTATGAGAGAGCCAAAAGTATTTTCAAATATCGCATAAAAAACCCAAGATTGTACTTAAGAAAAAAAAAACCAACCAAATATAGTGACTGAGGATCGGTTTGCAAACATTCCGAAACTTCTTTGTGTAAAGCGCAAGCTCTTTGCAATCTTTTGCTGAGACTAAGCCATAGGATCTCGCAGTAAAGAAGTAGGGTTATTGACTCCTGATAATTGTAACAACTCGAGTTTTGTTCGGTAAACAGCGTAACAGGAATTTTTTTTTTAATAATATAATATTAATATTAATATAACAATTTTAATTTAACTTTTTTTATATTTTTTCTTATTACATTTTTATGTTAATATTTTTTCATACTTTTTTTAATTAAATTGTTTTGTTAATATGTTTTTGATACTTTTTTATAATTTTTTTTATTTTTTTTTATTAAATTTTTTTTATTGGAATTTTTTTCATTTATTTTGTTTAATATTTTTATTATTTTTTTATATATTATTTTTTTATATAATTCTTTAAGTTTTTATATACATATGTTATATTTATTTTTTAAACTGTTTTTGCGAACGTGATCTAGTAGAAAATTTTATTGGTTTTAGAATAAACCTATTTTGGTAAGCATTTCGCCATGAAATAAAGCACAGAAATTTAAACTTAAATCCTTTGCAATCGTTAACAAACCACCCTGTATACATAAGTACGTACATATAAAGTATTTTCACCTGGTTTTATATATAAATATGTATGTATACTCGCATATGTATTCACCCACACGATCGAGCAAATTTATTATGCCTCAATAGCATTCGCATTTGGATTTGAAAAATTGCACAATGATATTTCCTCTTATTGCCAATCAAGTGTAACAAATGTTAGAACCGTATTGTTTACTAAAAGCAAAAAAGCCGTGGAAGTGGCAGAGCGAAAGAGGAATGGAACAGAGGAAGATTTTCGAAATGTGAATACAGGAAATTTATAAATAAAAATAATAAAAATACTAGAGCGGAAAATGCATGGAAGAAAGGAGGGAAAATTTTAAAAATTATAAAAGAACAATTATTAAAAAATTAAAATAATAGGTTTCTTGGCAAACACGAAAAAAGGAAAATTTTTGCCAAGAGCATGGAAATCATTGTTTACACAAACCAACATTAGCAAATCGGCACTTTTCCAGAAAATCATTCATAATTTTTTTCCCACAAATTGCCCGAATTCATTCATTTCTCAGAGTATTAATGCTTGAGACCACAACGTATGCCCATTTGGTAAACAATGCGGGAATATGTAGAAAAAATAGCAAAGGTGGAAAATGTATCGCAACTGATTTGAAAAAAAAAAAAAAAAAATTAAATAATAATAAAAAATGACAAAAAGTATGAAAGGTAAAAAAAACATTATTTTAATTTTTTATAATATACATAATTTTATTTTACTTATATATATAATAGTTATATTATGGAAAAATTTTAAAAACAATAGAAACGTGAAAAAAATGAAACTAAATGAATGAATCATTGTACAAACGATTTAAAAAAATGTGTTAAATAATTGTGTGCTTTTAAGACAAAAAAGCGAGTATAAAAAGTGGGCGTTGACAGGTTAAAATTTTGTGAAAATCAATCTGACTGTGTGGTCATTCGGGATGAATGATGAAAAATATTACGCTTGATTTATAAACACGAATGCACGCATACATACACACAATCGCTTATAAGTTACCGGAACACCCCGGATTTATATCTAGTCAAGGGCTGTCACTCCTGCAGCATTTCCCGCACATACATGCATGTGTCGCATCTGTTTAAGGAGTTCCCAGAATTTGTTAATACCAGTTCAATTACGCATTGATATTTATTTTATTCCTCCCAAACCGATATACATGGATATCAGTACGCATTAGGATGGTCAAAAAAACATTTATAGAAATTTTCTCTATTTTATTTAAAATTTTGTTTTTGTTTTAGGCGGTTTTTAGGGTACCTATAAAAAATACTTTAAATTATTATTTTCTAAATAAAGCATCGAATATAATTTTCTGGACATTTGTGAAGGGAAATTAAAAGAGGAGATTACATTATATAATATTTAATAAATGTAAATATGTTATACCAAATTTACGGAACAGAGAATTTTTTCATTTTTCTCTTAAGAATTCAATAGTGGTTTTCAAAGCTTTGGCGCCACGGGTAAATTAAAATAAAAATAATCTGTCTAATTTTTTTGTTATAGAACAAATTTAAAATGTAGCAAAACAAAGAAAAAGTTGTGGGCTACGCTAATACACACCCATTCTTGGCAAGCATTGGTAATGATGCGATTGGCATCACCAGCCAGATAAATTTCAGTTTTTTGGAGCGTAATGCCGCCTAGCACTATGTTGTATAACCGGTTGTCACCCAGTTGACTTACGAGTTGTTGCTGTGATTTTTCGATGAAACATTTCGCAATATTTTTAGAAAGTGCTGCTGAGGTGACATTCCTTGGGCCGTTCAGGCAAGTACTATGAAAACGATTACCTTCTGATAGATTTTTGCTATTTCCTTTTTTACACTGATTACCACTGTAATAGAAAAAATTTGACTTCTGCAAATCAAAGGTCAGTAAGAGAGGCCCGACTCTCTTCAGTCAAGCTTCATTAGATCCCAGCGAGATTACTTTCTGTGTGACCTAGAAGCTTTTTTTCATGGCGCGTACTAGAATCATATTTTTATTTCAATTAATTCGTATTTTTTTATTAAAAAACTGAAAAAATCGATTTTTAGAGTGTTTACAAATTTAACGCGCCATTTTGTCAAATGTTCTTTTTTATTCTAGTACAGAACATAACTACAGCCATACTGATTAATATTTTTTTTTGGTTTTTGTGTTTCAGAAAAATAGAAGAGGCAAAATGGAAGAGGTCCAATTTTTCAGGAAGGCCAACTTCAGCGCTATTTTTAAAATTATTAAAAAAAAAAATGTTTTCATTTTTGTATGTAAACGAAGTTAAATAAAAGCCGAAAAAATTTAAATATCGTTTTTCATTTTTTTATTGAAAAAAAAAATCCTGAAAACACCCTAAATTTTCGAGCTTAGACCACCGGGACCCCTTAAGCAATGCCACTGGTTAGTTAGAGGATTCTATGAAAACGATTGATTTCTTGGATTCTGCAACATGTGAGGTTATGAATTGCACTGTCTGCATTGCACTGGCTTCTGAATACCAAATTTTTATATAACTAAGAGAGAAAAATTATTGTTTTTACCAAGGCTTTTTTTTGGAAACCAGAAGAATTTTTCCCATGTTTTCATAATTCTTTTATAAGTTACAATCAAAAAAATGTTTCCAATATTCAATTTGCTACTTTTTTCTAACCACCTGCTCTCCGTAAAATCAATTAAAATCACCAAAATCAAGTAAGTAACAAGACGTAAAACAGACTAAAGCCTACTTTAAGAGATAAGAATGGATAAGATTGTGATTTTCGTAACCTTACATCATAATTTATGCATTAAAAAAAAAACAAAAAACTGAAAAAAGTTTTTTGCCAACCTCTGCTACAAATAAAGCTTTTAAGTGCAGTAAATTATTTTTATTTATTTTATTTCTTTATGTTATCAATTTGAGCCCACGGTAACGAGACGCGTCATAGTAAACCAAAAAGTGATTGAACTAATTTCCAACAAAACAAAACAAAAAAGGGCAATTTTCGGAAATAGTTCCATTAAATTGATGAAATGAAGGTTAAAACTAGGCAAGAGATCCCAAAATGCTCATGAAAATTATATTATGTCATGTGGCATATTGTAAGATCACATAATGGAAATATCAAGAATAATACAACTAAATTTATTTGGAAGTTAAATATTAATTAAAATTTTTTTTTTAACTGAAATTTCAAATAATAAAACGGAATTTCTATTATTTGGAGGACATTTTTTAAATATTCAATTCGCACTGACTGCCTAACTCAATACTATATACATATATTTTTCATCTTTATGTATATATAATATGTGTGTATGTAGCTTTCAATCGCGAAAATTCAATCATTCACAAAGTCAATCACATTTATTTGCACAACCTTTGTGTGTGTGTGTGTGTGTGCTCACCTCTTTTACGACTTTGTTTTCACTAATCTGGAACAAACGCCAAATGTGCGCATATTGTGGAGGAAAGTACTGCGTACTGTATTATATATAAACCTAGTATATGTATATGCATATGTAGTTATATACTCGTAAATATGTCAATAAATAAATGCAATATGGAAATGCAAAAATATTGAATGATTTATACAAAAGTAACCTCAATTTTATCAAGACCGGCACTGATTACATGAATATGTACCCATATGCTTACATAAGTACTTATGCATGTACGTATATATGAATGTATGTATGTATTGTCGGTATTAAATATGGGAAACGAATGCATATACTCCGAGGAATATATAAAAATGTATACCATAAAAGGCACCACAAAAAGCCAGACACCAGTGCCGATGACGAGACTCTTCTGAAATGCAAGGAAAAAGGAAAAGGCACAATATAGTTCCTTTCGCATAAGGCAACTATAGTATGGGTTGGGATCTCATACTTAAACTCAAGTAGAAGAATTAAGCTTGTTGGAATCAACCCTGAAAAGCTCGTCAAAAGCTGAGATGACTCGATTTCAAATTCTCTTCACTTTGACAACTCTTACAGAGAGAAATTGTACGTTTCTCTATCATAGGCACATAAGTACACCTGTCCGACCTGTTAGAAAATTTTGGGGCTCCTGAGAACTTCGGGCAGGAGGAAAGTAACGCCGAATCCTCCTTCACGTTTGGCCTGGCAACACCAGAATATCCATTGATAACTCCTGCGAGAATCTTTACTTCAGCCATGGCCAATCTTAAAAAAAGTGTCGGGTTATTCTTGCCTGAGCTATAAGAAGCTCATCAATAACTATCGAGTATAGAGTCCTGATATATTTGTCAATTTGCCATAGTACATGCATAGATATGATAAAAAAGGTTATATAAAGAAAGGTATACACAACGATGATTTATTATTTTTGACTGCAGCGGAAGCAGAATCAGTGTCTCTCCTCGTAATACGCCAGTGACTCTGCATGAAATTCTAAGTGAAATATATTTACGAGTACAAGTGGATTCAAAATGATGCCACTGCGATAGTTATATGAAAGTAGAAAATGGAGGGTAATCGGAGGGGATAATAGTGGGTCAATAATGGTTCCAAGAAATTAACTAGTACAAAATAATCTAATTCCAAAACTTACTAGTTCCAAAAGCAACTAATTCCGAAATTAAATAGTTCCAAACAACATCTAATTCCAAAATCAACTAGCTTCTAAATCAACTAGTTCCAAAATTAACTAGTTCCAAAATTACTAGTACCAAAATTAGCTAGTTCCTAACCCAACTACTTCCAAAATTAACTATTTCCATAATCAACTAATTTCAAAATTCAATAGTTCTAGCTGTATAGCTGATTTAGTGCAAGATATTTACAATTTTTTTTTAATACCAGTACATAGGTATGTACATACTAGGAATTTATTGTTTTTTTTTTGGTGTAAAATTTTAAGTTTCACTACACACCGTGCGATAGTAACAGTTATACAGCAAACGTTTCAAATATATGTTAAACGTATAAATGTACATGTGTAAAAGGTAATGCTTAACTTAGTTTTGTCTTCTTGTCGTTCAATAAAAATGTAAAAAAATAGTTCAACTTTCTCTTACAAGTAAAGTGGATTCCTCCGTTTTAGAACTTTAAAATATTGAAGTGATAAAAAATTTAATTACTGAGTATGCAACAGAAACTATAGATTTTATACATAATGTGGTACAAAATTAATCATCCGGTTTTATTTTTGAATAACTGTTTTACCAAATAAAAAAATTAATGTTGAATAATGGAAGTCTTTATCCTTCATCAACAAATGTCTACGCATCATTTGCAGAATATTCTGGCCAAACACGATCAGTTACGACGCACTGTGGAGATTAACGAACAAGGAACCCATCCTTAGGCAAATCAAACGCAAAAAGACCACATTGAGAAAACCACCAGATAGCATCATGAGAATGACACTGGACTGAAACCCACAAGGGAGCAGAGGTCACGGTCGACCAAAAAACACTTAGCGAAGGTCGATGCTGCGCGAACTAGCAGATGCCGACATCACATGGGATGGCGCGAAAACAACAGCCCAGGACCGTGTACGATGGAAGAGTCTTGTTGAGGTCCTATGCTCTCGAGAGAAGTGAACAAAGGAAAAAAAAAATGGAAATCTTTATTTTGACTTTATTTTGCGCTCCCTTGCGTGTCTGTTTGCATACATCAGCTGACTATTTCACAAGTTTCAGATATTATTGACGAACAACGCCATTTGAAAAATTATAAATCTTCCGATAGTGTGATTAATTTTGCCCTACCTTGTATTATATATAAAACCTATGGTTTCACGTGCATATAACACTTTTCTTAGATAATAAAAAAATTTGATTTCGGTCGCAAGGTCCAATTCCTAAAATTTATCGACTACCTCCTTATTCTCAATGTCTCTTGCGGAAATTAAGGAATTAACTTCTTTCACTTTCAACTTCACTATTTTGATAAACAATTAACTACTTAATTGGAAGTTACAAACTGCAATCAAATGTCTGCACGTATGTATCTATATTGGAATTGCCGACGAATGTATGAGCCCACATTAGGTGTGGGTCATGAAGACAGGTCAGTACAATTCCAGTTAGAAGGCCAATTGCCGCCATTTGCAAAGAATGAAAGCGAATTGAAAATGGAAAATTGTTTACAGGAAAACATTTCCTCTTCTTCCAACGCCACCCGCATAAAAACGGCTGTCAAATGGTTGTCTGTCAGTCAAAGCGGCAAATGGCGTACACAATTTTAAAAGCGCACACTTATGCACATCATACGTATGTTTGTATGTAGGTATGTATGTACTTAACAAAGATGTTAAATGGCCGTAATGTACCACCTCACAGCCTCACCAATCCACCATCCCACCAACTCCTGGATTTCTATGCTTATTTAATTTATTTGATTGATGTGGTTGGTTGGTGGGGTGTCTAGTTGATTTCGGTGTTAGAGCGCATCGGTGATAGAGCTGGGTAGGAATGCCAGGAACAGCCGATTGATTGTGTTATAGCAGGTGATGAAACTTTATTTAATTTACTTTGAGATTTTTTTTTATATTACATTTTTCTTACAACTCTTCTTTGCACACAAATTAAATTGCTCAACAACAACAAATATACCATAAACTAGTAATTCCATGCGTATACGAAATTAACCCTCTAGTGCATAGAAAAGATTTTTTATAATAAAATTATGTTTTGTACTAATTAGAGGCCATAAAACATAAATATAATATTATTTTTATTTGTACGACCCGAATTCGCTCTGTGGCCCTGGAAATTAGCACCCCGCCTCTGGACGGTCTTATGCAGGTAGCTTAAAAAAAATTACTAAAAATACAATACCACTTAAACAAGTAAACAGAAAACGTTTATTTATAAAAATTAAAGTAATAGATAAAATAGTATACAAATTGTTAAGTTTGGTTCAAAGTCTAAGAAGAACGAATATATGTACATATACATTTACTTAGAAATAACTTCCCACCATATCTTCAAAAATGTCCTTTATTCAGCATGAAATTCCTTAAAACATGATTTTTTGACAGACATGCAAAGTGGTATGTTGCATTTTTCGCAATAAACTTGAGTCTCCGATTTACATGGCTTGTTACGACATTGACGTTTACTACTTTTATCGCAGAAATTTGGCCATTGATTGAGACAATCATACCTTATATTGGGTGGTGGTAGGTACAGTAACTTGCTTCCATTTGGTACTTCTTCGGCTTGTTTTTCTGCCGTAGTGGGGCGACCAAATTTTTTCGTTTCCGATATGAGCAGGGGAGTTTCGGCGATTTCTTCCCGAAATCGTGGAAGCTCGACACGCTGACGTTTTTCACAATTGATACGATGGTATAAAACGTAAGCATTCACTATTGCCAAGTCGATAACATGGTGAAATATACGAGATGGCCATTTACGAGTCTTCATGCAAATTTTGTAGTGACCAATTAGACTGTCCATCAAGTCCACTCCGCCCATGTGCCGGTTGTATTCTTTGACAATGTTTGGACAGCTCACATATTCATACTGTTTTCTATTGCGGTTATAGCGACGGGATAATGTGTTTCGGTCGCTCGGATTATTCGAGTTAAATGGCTGCACACCTGGATACGTTGACGCTAAACGAACTGGTTTGCTGTCCTTCCAAACAACAGTAGAAATATCTACTCCAAATGCGGTGGCAACGAAATCCTCCAAATATCCACGAGGAGCTTTTTTCACCACTAGCTGTTCATTGGCAGATAGCTTACAGTTTTTCACACGGTTGGCTCGAAAAGTTCCAAGCGAATAAATTCCGCGGGAAAGAGAAAGATCAGATACAGAAATGTTGGTTGCTGTTTCTTGTAGAAAGGAATCATTTTGATTGGGGACCACAAAATCTGGGTCATTCACGTCGTTGTCACTATCGAAATCATCGCCTTCAATTTCCTCATCACTGTTTTCGCAAAAGTCCATAAAGTCGTTGAACTCCTCATCTGACATCTTCGACAAGTCGTATTTGCGTTTGCGTCCCCACCGCGACATTTTTCTAGTGATAAAAAATATAAATCAGCATAATATGTGAACTTGAAGTTCAAAATAACTGAACATTTTTTTTGAACGCACTGCATACGGCCTCCTGTAGACGGTTGCAGCGTGAAGCACACAGTGGCACAATGTACATAAAAAAAAACTTGGAGAGGACTTTATCTCACTCTACACTTCTCAATCTACTTACCAAATATTTTTTTAACTCAATATTCCAATAGGGCACTTCTTAGGAAGTCTCACAAAAACACCTTCTCAAAAAAATACTTTTTTCGGTTATTTGATCACTTCTTTTAATTCCACTTGCAAAATTTTTGTAATATGAGCACATGCAGCTTTTACGATCAAGGGTAAACTGAAGAATATGAATCGTGTAAGCTGCATGACAAACAAAAAACCACTTTCTGTTTTTAGTTTATTTTTTTTTTTGCTTTTAAGTGTTGCCCGCCTGTAGGCGGTTATATGCACTAGAGGGTTAATAAGTTTATTTATTGAGAGAAGACATTTGAGCGTTTAGTGTTGAGCGGTGGTGATGCATTCATTCACTTTTCTATGAAATAAACATTGAGAGGTGCCAGATAACCGGGAGCGATGAGTCGAATAAGAAGCTGTAGGCTAAGAGGGTTCGCATTTATTGCTCTCAACTTGGCCTTGGCTTTGAAAACTTCAAATGATGATGCATTGCTGGCGTTGAGAGATGAAAAGTACTTAAATGTGTCTGAATGGGATGCTCAGAACCGAAGAGGAATTTAAAAAATATGCCATTTAAAGAAAGCGAGAAAGACGTATGCAGCTTTTTTTGATATGCACAGGATGGACATTTTTTGATGAAAAAAAAATTAATAAAATAAAATAAGAACTTAAATAATAAAAAATAGATTAAATTAAAAAGTAAAATAAAATAAAACAAAATAGTATAAAAGTAAATGTTTAGGAAATAAAACAAAAATGGATGAATTTGAAAGAAATGAAAAAATATTATTAAATAAAAGTAAGAGAAAACCTTTAAAAAAAGATATTAAAAATTAAATACGGCCGTCGTAGCCGAATACGCTTATGTGCGAGTAACATTCGGTAGTGCGTTGATTCGGATCTCCGTGCTTGAAACGGCAAAATGATAGAAAAAGATTTTTTTATGACGGTCGCACATCTGCAGGCAATGGCAAACCTTCGGAGTGTATTTCTGCCATGAAAAAAGCCACGCCAAATATTTTTTTTAGTTTTTTCGATTAAATAGTAAAAAAAAAACAAAAAAAAAAGAATAATATAAAAGGAAGTTTATAGGAAATAAAATAAAATAAAGTAAAAACTTAAACAAAGTATAAGTAAAGCAACAAAAAATTACAAAAGAAAAATAAAATAAAATAAATAAAATTAAATTAAATAAAAGCAAAGTTAAAAAATTGGAAAATTAGAAAAACTACAATATTACAATAAAATAAAACAAAATTAAATTAAAAAACAAATTAAATAAATAAAATTAAATATAAAATAATTAAAAAAAAAAGAAATACTAGAAAAAGAAACAAAAAAATTTAATATATTTATTTCATTTTGTTACTTATTTTTTTTGGATTAAATTATAAATTAAAAAAAAAAATTATATATTACAAAAACAATTAAAATAAGATAAAACAAAGAAAAAAACAAACACCAATTAATATAAAAGTCAATTTATATGACATAAAATAAAATAAATAAAAAATTAGTTAAAAAAATTAAACAAAATATGAGTAAAGCAACAAAACTTCAAAAAAAGTAAATAAAATAAAATAAGTAAATAAAATAAACTACATAAAGTAAAGTTTAAAATCGAAAAAGTACAGAAACAATTACAATAAAATAATATGAAAATTACCAAACAAAAAAATCATAATAAGTAAAATGAAATAAAAAATAATTAAAAAAAGGAAGTTAAATTAGAAAAACAAACAAATAAATTTAATTAATTACTTTTATTTTATTTTAGCGTTTATTTTTTAAATTAAATAATAAATAAAAAAAATGTAATTATATAAAAGTAAATTTATAGGAAGTAAAAGAAAAATAAATAAAAAAAATTAAACAATATACCAGTAACACAACAAAAAATTACAAACACTATTAAAATAAGATCAAACAAATAAAAAAAGAAGTTAATATAAAACTAAATTTATAGGATATAAAATAAAATTAAATAAGAAATTATATATAAAATTAAAATAAATATGAGTAACACAACAAAAAAAAACTTAAATTAGCAAAATGAATTAAAAAATAATTAAAAAAAGAAAAAGAAATAAGGAAAACAAAAATAAAATAAATTAATTAAAACAACAATAACTTATACTTACTCTTAATTTACTTAATTTATTTAACCGTTATTTGATCTTAATTTATTTTATTTTATTATTATTATTATTTTATTCTTGTTTATTAAACCTATTTTATTTTGTTTTTCAATTTTATTTAATTCCTTTTCACCCTGGTCGTACTGAATATTGTATTGAATTTAGTTCTTTACATTTACATATTTTGAAATTCTGTCAAACACTAGCTTATCCAAACACACCACTGTGAAAGAATTTTTTTCATATGACCCGATGCAATATATACACCGTGATATGGCTTGAGATATGACTCACTAGAGGCATGTGACAGAAAATAGTCCACACTTTTTCCATCACCTAAATTTAAAAAACAAAATTAAACTATTAAACTAATTTATAACCTTAATAGAAAAACCTATTTCAGAGTACGCTGATTGCATTCAAAATAAAATTGAACCACACTTAACTCTCCTCTCCCAACTCACCTAACCTAACCTAACTACTCTGTTTATCCAAATAGTTTCTAAATAAATCTGAAACTCTTTAGCGTGTTTACAAAGTGCAATCACAGCTTCTCTTCTGCGCTCATCTTCACTTCCATTCTTAATTATAAAATACAAACTATTTACACTTTGCTCATCAAGCTTCCAGCACCCAGCACCCACTGACATTGCATTGAAATCAACCACCACACCTCCACCACTTCATTGTAAACTTTTTCGATCAAACTTTGCCTTCACAATTGCAATTGAATGGAATTACACAATTGAAATAAAGCAAGTGCTTTTCGAAACGACTTGACGCAATTAAAGTGGCGGCGTCAACTTTGACACAAGGTGAATCATTTTTCATACACACACACTTCTGCATAGTAGTACATTCCATATTTCCTAAAAGTGCAGTGCCAAGATAACTTTTGCCTTACTTTAATGCCATTGCCATTTTCCTTTTCCAAACCTCACCCTAATAATGATTTGGTGTTGTTGTCATTACGTTATCACAGGCTGCCAAATTGAATAAAAATCAAAGAAATTATACATACTATACATATTTTTGTTTTTGTTTTATCACTACAATTTACTCCACGCGCTCAACTAACTGTCATGCACCAGCAGCAATCATATTTGTAAATTGAAAGCGACGTAAGAGTGAGCACGAGCGGAAGTGAGGAAGGTAGCGTTTGTGAGTGTTGAAATGTGGGTCGAAAAGGATGTGAGAAGTGTCGGCGTGTAGTTTGTTGGTGTGCAGTGAATGCTATTAACTGAGAATGAAAAATGCAGTGCTGAGAATGGGGCAAAGCAACTCAACGCGTGAACTGGTTGTTTAGCAGATAGGAATAAAGGCATACAGATAAACATATCCTTCTGCATGATTACCAACTCACAACGAAAAATTTATTTGCCTTTCGCTTCACAGAGATAGTCGCCTGAAGTAACGAAATATTTAACTGCAATAACATTTTCAAAGTTATTGCCTGGAGCGGAATGATGCGAATTCAGGAAGGGAGTTCTAGACTAGAAAAACTCACTGTACTTATCTGTGTTTTAAGGAAAAGTGAAACATACGGTTAAAATCGACGATTGAGCGAAACGCGAGGTGCTCACACGCATACGTATCATAAAATTTCACGAGGAATATTTATATTTAACGAGAGCGTCACTTCGACCATTTTTCAAAAATCTGAAAAAAATTATTTTTTGGTCACTAGAGTTAAAAAGTTATAGATAATAATGTTCCTTAGACATTTCACAAGCGGTATTTTAAGGTTAAATCTGAGGATTTTGTGCCAGAGCGAATTGGGAGGCTTTACTCGTATTATTCACGACCAAGCGCGGCCAAGACAAGAGGCTCCATGAAGTACTTTAAGCGGTTTAAGAACTTTGAGAATACAAAGGAGGCCTCATTTTCGTAACAAAATTACCCAAGCTCTCAGCGACACCGCACGAGACTAGCCTTCTATTCACATGCCCTATCAAACCTACTTATCTAATACACCTCACCCCTGTCGAAACAGCACGTTTTCTAGGTCTACCGTTAGACGGTTTAGACGAAGACGTCAGGTGACTGTATTGCACTGACAGGGTTTAGTCAGCTATTACAACAACAACATTGAACACAGATCGCTAGTAGAATGCGCCATTTCCACCAATAACTTAGCGCAGTTGAGTTTCAAAAATATAGGTGCATTTTTTACATTTATGGTTTATTGCTTCTAAGGCTTCCAGATCTCGCTATATTTTTTATATACTCGAGGGGACGATCTTCTGCCAGGAGAAACGAAAACTCTGTACGAAAATTGTCCACACAAAACTTGATTATTATAGATCCATAATTTGTTGTATAGTTAGAGCTCTGTCTGATAAAAATATTGCTTACATTTGCAAGACGGTTACGTAACTTTATCTGTTAGGTAAGAAAAGTCAAAGTAAAGATTTCGAACGCCTAAAATTATTGCTTTAATTTAGTACAAAATATAATCAAACATAAAATTGAATGATTAATTTTGCGCCACCTCCTGTTACATTATTTTTGTAAACGTTGAAATCTAAAGTATCATATTAAACCATCACTTCCGATTGATATCGGCTAGTGATTCAAAGATCTCGAATTCGATGGAAAACAAAACAATGATCTTTCTTCGATAGGTTAGGTTAGATTAGATTAGCCAGGCTACTTGTCTAAAACAAGACACTCGGTTGATTTCCATCCCCTAATTAAGTTTCTTAAGCCACTTAGATCTTTTTAAGAAGGTAACTCTTCCCTCCAGTGAGACATTTTGCAAGTTTCCAAGGCCTTCAAAGAAATAACCGCCAAGATATTTGGCACGGCTTCTTTAAAGTGCAGGACATTCACAGAGGAGGTGTTGTCCCAACTCAATTTCTTCTTCATCTCCACAACTCCTACAGAAGTCATGGTGAGGTACACCCATTCTACTGGTCAGGGTGACAATGGGGCAGTGACCTGTTATAACACCTGTGAGGACGCTAGTAGTTGATATGCTGAATCCAAGCAGACATTTTGTCCCTTTATGATTTAATTTTGGCCAGAGCACTTTGGAGACCCTCCAGTTAGTAGTCAGAGACCACCTTCTATTGGTTTCCATTGGATTACGCTCAAGTTAATCGCAGTGTACAGTTCGTTTAGAGGAATGCTAATATCCTCTACCACTCGCTGAAGGTCAAGCTCAGAGCCTTTCCTTGCCCACCCATCCGCTCTTTCACTTCTTCCCACTCCAGAGTAGCCGGGGATCCAATAAAGTGTGGCGTTGTGTTGTTGGGTAAGCGAGAGCGACCTCCTGCATTCTTTAACACATCTTGAATTGATGTACGCTAAGGCCAGTGCCTTGATCGCTGCTTGACTATCAACCAAAATTGTAAGGTTTGCCGGAGGTAAGTCCATTAGTTTAATCGTTTTTGCTGCTTTCGCAGCTTGGAAGACGCCACACCGATTTAGGAGTCTGAAGAAGCAATTTAAGGATATTTGTTTCGAGTACACTCCCGATATAGTGCCATTGCCCATCTTTGAGCCGTCAGTATATAAGTGAATATAATGACCACTCCCCAGAAGGAGGGGAGGAATTGTTTTAGTGGCCACACGACTCGACGCAGTACACGACGGTCGCTGTAAGTGCGAAGGCAATTTGAACCCTACCTCACCTATCACAAAAAAAAAATCATCTGATTTGTCTCTGGTCTGCCAATTCTTTCTATCGGATATTCGTTTGTAGTCTTTGTTCAGATCTATGTTGGGAATGAGATAGTCTTCTCTTTTCAACGCGTGAAATCCCCCTTATGAAGAAAAAACTTAGTATAACAGAAGTTCAACTTAAATTCGCCACAATCCCCTTACGCACAATCTACGTTTGTATTCCTTTCTATATTTCTCACATTGGCAACTCTGCTTGAATAGAGCCGTTTGCTGATTCCAACAGCTCCATCCGAACTTAATAAATGTATCTACATAATAATAGAGATATTCTCACGTTGTCTTTGATGCTGTCATATCCCATTACACACAAGCACACGTGCACAGACATACATATTAACGAATAGATGCGTATAATGAAGCGTTGAAGTTTGTTTGTCCCAGTTTAAACACAGGAAAACTGAACAGCAGCGGCAATATGCCTGCGCCAACAAACGGATAGCAGAGTCAGGCATATCCTAGCACAATCAACATACCGACCCACACCTAACCTAAGTACGAGCATTCATAACTAACTCCCTCGATAATGCAAACGTTTGTAGACTGTCATATCTATTTTTACACGCATTCAAACTTTCTCACACTCCACAAAACAATAGTTCGAAAGGAGTAGAAAAAATGGAGCGGCAAAGCTACTGCACGGAGGGTTATAGAAAATGAGTAGAATAGAATAGACAAGGCAGGAAAGCAAAAATTATAGTAGAAACAGACTAACAATCACGTCGAACTTTGTGTATATGAATGAAATAAGGCAGTAGTGAAGTTGACAGTAAAGCAGATAGCAGAAGCAGAGCAAAAGGGTGAAAGGAGTATTGCAGATATGAGTTAGCAAGGAAGTCGTAAAGCGCTACACCTCTAAGTGTATATATACATACTCGTACATGCATATATATGTACATATGTGTGTATGTATGGTCATGTGTGCCTATAGTCTCAAATGAGTGAAATTGGGCATCTCAGTTTATTTGAAACTGGTCTGAGAGTACCCAGAGTGTGGCCAAGCGGCTCTCAGCTCTTCTACATATTTGCGTACTCGTATTGAGCATCCTTTTTTAGATTTTTTTCGATTTGGAAATCAAATTGTTATGCAAAATCACTGCAGAAATGCTCTTCGCCGTTCAAGAAGAAAGCGGTGGTAACCAAATGAAGTTAGGTCTGGGAATAAGTTGCAAAAGGTGCTTCGCAACCAGCCTTTGTCCGATAAAAAAAATTGTCATAATTGTCATAAAAAAAAAACTTTTTTGTGTTGCTTTCTTAATATTCTAGGCACTTTTGAAACAAACTTTGATTGCATCCAATTTATATAGCAAAAGTTAAAGCCAGAACTCGAAATGCTCTGGTGGAAATCTGGCTCGAAATGCTCCTTTGGCGAGATCTATGTGACAATTTAATGTTGTATTCGAAAGTATTCACATTTATTTCTCTACGACGAAGCTTTTTTACATCTTCTTTACACCACTTTTTAAAAACAAAAAATCTGTCTTAAGATTCATAAAACCATACCTCTACTAGTCCGGAAGAATTATTGGTGATCAGCTCAATTAAGTAAGTAAATAAATATTTGGTCTATTTTAGGCATTAACTTGCAACAGTTTTACCTGGTGTTAGAATGACACAGAGATGGTCTGAAAAAGCCCAAAGAAGTTTTCTTCATTTTTTATTTTGTTTTTTTAACTTGATTTTTCTCTCGATCTGAAACTTTTGCCGATGCTGCAAGAAGGTTTTCTTCCTTCCAAATGCCTGAACTATATCCACTTTTCGCCACTGGCTAAAAAAATTATTACCCTGCGAGCAGCATTTCGCAAGTTCCGCCTATGGTATTTTAAAAGTACAAAACTCGATATACAGTGAACGTCAAAAGAAAGTGTATACCACATATTGATTAGTTGTGAACATTTATTTATTTAATTTATAATTATATTAAACAAAAATATAGTTCATACTACCACAAAAACCATATAATGCAAAGTATTAAACTTTGTACAAAATTTATAAAAAATCGACAAATTTTCATCAAAATCTAAAACTTTTTAATCAGAATTTCCGGAAAAAAATCAAGTATGCAATTTTATGGATAATTAAGTTTTGGTATAACAAAATGGGTCAAGTGGGTCAAAAGTCAAACTGATTTTTGACATTTTTTTTCGGTCTTGGAATTGTGCATTCGGCATTTGCAACATCTTCAGTAGAAAAAAATGTAACAAATCAACGCGACTTTCGAATCACTTGAAACTTATACTTTATTCCAAAATTCAATGATCTATAAAACCGCATCCCCGAAATTTTTTCAAAAATTCTGACTTTTTATAAATTTTATACAAAGTTTGAAACTTTCCTTTATATGGTTCTTGTTATGTATGAAATATATTTTGACTAGATTTCTTTACTTTTTAGTTTTGAACGTTTACAATTTGTTTATAAACGTATAGCTGCTCCTTGTCTAACAAAAACCCATTAAATCCAACTTTCTCATTTTTTTTTAAATTAGAGAAGTTCTACAAACTTTTCATCACAAAATTTCCAGAAAGTTTGGTATGCAGTTTTATAACTTATTAAATTTTAGTACAATGAAGTGCAAATTTGAAGTTGCCGATTATTTTATTTCCTTTTATATTCATATTTTATATATATTTTTATTTCCTTTTTTTTAATTTTTTCCTCTGACGGTGTTGCATATTTTCGCTATAAAAAATGTTGTGGATTTGTTGTATGGAGAATATAGGCAACACTGTGATACAGTGATATGTAAATACGGTTGTATGTAAATTTTTAGAACAATATTGTGGTTCTTGAAATTTTAGTGAAAGTAAGTTTTAAGCGGCTAAAAAGTGGTGTTGAATTTTAATATAATAATTTTTTTTCTGACGGCCTCCTGAACTTTATTAGATAAAAAATGTGATGTTTGTTAAGCAAAATGCGCGAATCTGTTTGAAAAGAATTAAATATATTGAATTAAAAAATTACCGCTAGTTTTTATGTATCTGAATTTTAATTCCATATAAAAAGTAATTTCTTGTAGAAAAAATGCGCGAGTTCATTTAAAAAAATATTTAAAAAAAAAAATGAAAAATAAAAATATTAAAAAAAAAAACAAAAAAAAAAACAAAAAAAAAACAAAAAAAAACAAAAAAAAAAAACAAAAAAAAAAACAAAATATAAAAATAAAATTTAAAAATTACCGCAAATTTAAATAAATCCACTTTTTATATGAAAAGAACCACTAAAGCAAAAAACCAAAAACAATACTAAAAACCAAATCTATTTTTTTTCGCTTAAAAATTGCGTGATTATTTTACTAAAATTTCAAGAGTCATGTTACAGCATACGTACAAATTTTCTAAAAATTCTGACTTACTATTAGATGATGACTTGTCAAATTTTTTATAATGTTTGATCTATATGGTTTTGATTAATTGATTAAAGCATGAATAAAATAAAAAAAATATTATAACAAACACACAAATTAAGCGTTTAAGCGTTTATGCCGAGTATACTCGTCAAAGAATGATGGTTTTTTTGTTGTTCATTTTTTTTTGATATATTAAAAAAATAATTAAATTATAATTATTAAAAAAATATTAAAAGAAAACTTAAAAATAAATAAAAAATAAATAAAAAAGTAAAAAAAAAACACATCCTGCTCTCAGCTATGCTCACCAGTGTATGCATTTATTTTTAACTTTCTCCACTTCTTTCTCGATCTAATCGCATTAAGTCTATATTTTTATATCCTATTATTTATTCTACAACACCTTTGCGTTTTCCAAATGGACACCACTCCCTAAAGCGTAGCGGTAGTCGTAGCCTAGTCTGACTGCATGTCTACTGCGAATTTCCAATAAGTTTTGCTTCACAAGTTTATTTCTGTGCGACCTTTCATTTATGATTTTTGTTTTTACTTCTGAATTGATTATTGTTGTTGGGTTTACAGTTACGCTTTATTTGTCGCTTTGTCAACAAACAAATATTACGACGCTACAGAGGCGTAGCGTAGGCAGATTTTTCTGATGGGGGAAAATTTTGGTTTAATACTTCGTTTCATAAATAATTTTCAACAGTCATAGCTCATAAGAGTAGAATAGAAATGATATATTATATATGCAAAATCAATGCTACAACAATGCAAAATATGGTGGCATAAATCGTTAGAACACGGCAGGAATTATAATAAAATTTTCGGAATTTCTTCGATAAATCGTTTATGATTTCATCTACTCTCTGATACATTGTCGGAGCAGCACAGTTCTTCTAGGGGGTTCTAGCAGTACAAGTCCAAAGCAAATTTGCCTCTTGGAAGGAAAAAGCTCGTTTTCTAGTAAAAGTTCATACCAGTTATGTGGTTGCAATTTGTAACAAATTTTAATATTTTTTAAAGTTCCATAATGATAATTATTCAGCGGAACAACTAAGTTTTTATGTGTGATATGGTTTTTGTGAATTAATTATTTGCTCTACATTTGGTACCTTACAATCCAAAAAAACAGGGTAACCAGCTGTAAAAAGTTATTGTAAAATTCGGCATTTTCATTGAATTTATCTGATTTCAAAAAAAAAAATAAACAGTGAAATAAATCATACTCGTGTAGTTCTGCGAATGTTTCCATGCTTAGAAAATTTCTTTCCAAAATCCATAATTCAGGTCTCGGAACGACTTAAATAGCATCATCACATGGCAGTAATTTTTAAGCGTCCGTAGTAGTCGAACGGATTTGTGCATGACTACCACTTTGAAGCGCCCGATTTCACAACTAATTGTGGGCATAAAGCATCAAATGATGATATAAATGCTCCAATTTATAGAGCCTTAAGAGAACTGAATGCCTTTTCCAATTCTGTAGTTTTTGATTTATTTTCGTCTAAGTCTAAATTTATAATATTCCTAAACGAATTTTACAATTCATTTGAGTTAGATACTTTCAATCTGTAAACATACTTCTACTTCTAAATATAAAAGAATAATTTTAGTATTACATTAATATCCGTAGTTTAAGCCCTTAGCCAAACCTTCGAGTGTAGTTTTTCCAAGAAAAAGTTACTCAAAAAATATTAATAGACCAAAAGTTTGCGAACCTCTGTAACCGCTTTTAGGAAATGACCACCAAGGACATTCACCAAACCTTCACTAATAAAATATCAAATTTTGAGCTAAAATTTGTATAGCATTGCAAATGCAAAATTTTTTCTTTGGTAATATAAATCAGCTTCTGTGATTCATTCAGTCGGATGTCAATAAATTATCTTTTTGGCTTCGTACATTGTTCAATATTCATATGTTTTTCACTAGAAAAACTTGCTTGTATTTGCAAAACTTAGTTCAGCAGGATAAGGAGTTTGCTTTTTTTTCATTTAGGTAGATGAGTTTATATCTTTTTGGACTACTAAAGAACCTACGAGCATGTGGAATTTTCAGTCAATCAATCTATAGTGATTATTCACCTGCATATTTTAATTTACTATCATCCTCCGTGGACTCTTTAAAGGAATTGATCCCCCTTGACTCCTCCCTAGCTACGCCTGTACTATTCCTTCCCGCTAACCTACCAACCTGACATTTGCCGCTAACTGAATGGCTGCTTGCTTTGTTTCCTTAGACATTTTAATGTCTTTTGCCGTATTTTAGGCGCAGTTTTCTAATTTATGATTTTGCCAATTCGAATTCGAATTTTCTACGTTGCAGAAATAACTTTCATTTATTTACTTTGTTGCATGTGGTTCGATCGTAAAAAATGCAATTTCATTCCTAATTTCCATATTAAAATAATTTTCTTAATTTTCTGACTAGCAAGCGTAAGGTGCGAAGACATTACAGCATTGGTTTGAAATCAAAATACAATAATTAAACATTTCATAAATAAAATTTGGTATGTCAAAAATGTGCGAAAATAAAATTTTCATGCGCTGCGCAATGTTTGTAAATGTGGTGCGAAATTAATGGTAATAAGATTATTTTGGCTTGCCAATGACGTCAACATTATGATTACATTTCGCATTGCATTTTGGAATTGCGGACTATTTGATTGCAATGAAAAGGAATTTTATTAGTGTACATAGTTTTAAATTGAGTGATCGGTAAATAAAGAAATTGCAGATCCATCTTAAATGTACTCGTATCTCACCATCTATTGTTATTTATATACATACTCCGCTATATAAAATGTATCAGTTGGCGCCTCGCTATTTGAAAAAGTGCAACCTCACAAAGTCTAAGTAAGTAGGGAGGTAAAATTTTCTGCAAAAGCGTTTGCTCTCTGGGCTGTCAACGGCAGATATCCGCGAAAGTTTCTGACAATAAAAAGCTGTCGCAAGAAATCATTTGCAGTTCAGGCTTGGTATAAAATGGTAGGCCCCTCCTTTAGTAAAACAATATGTACGATATGTTAGAGGAGAAATTTGATTACCTATTAATATTACAGTTTATTTTAGTTCCCCTTCTTCATTAATTGTTGGTAGCACCTGTAAAATGAGCTTAGGCAAAAACGGAGTCTCGATACCGAATTTATATACCCGTTGCTAGTAAGGAGGGGTAAAGTAGACAGTAAAGTATAGCTTAAGCAAAATTCTTCAAAGAAAAGAACGAACCTTTATATAAGGTCACATACACACTGAGATAGTACTAGCCGAGAGTTCACAAATTGTTTCCGGCACTATCCAAGTCGTTCACAATATTATAGTTGATACTAGCAAAAATAATAAATAGCTGTGCATATGACATTTTAATAACATTTTCTTATTTTGTTGTTATTCTGATATTATTATCTATTCAATCGCATGCCACTTTCCAGCAATGGAAAACAACGTAGGGAGGAAATTCGCGAGATACATAAGCAAATATAATATGATGTGTCTGCGTGTGTGAACGCACAAAACCTTGCAAAACATATGTCGAAATTGTAATCAGGAAAATCACGCGTGGTAAATGATGGTGATAGGATAATTGAATTTGAAAGCTCTTTGATAAGAGAATACTAGGAAAATGGCGAAAGGCTTATGAATAGAATAAAAATGATTAGAGGCTTACTGAAACAACAATTGAGTCAATTGATAAGAAACAACAACAAATAAAGTTGAATGAAGTGTATATAGGCAATAAATATAAAGACATAATGAAGCTTAACTTACATAATACAGCATTATGTAGAATAACACACCATAAATATGTTAAGTAGCATTAAATAGCATAAATAAAGTGAAAAATATATTACGTAACACAACATAATATGGCATAGCATAGCACAGTATTACATAACATAGCATAACACACCATGAAATAGAATAACATTAAATAGTATAAATAAAGTGAAAAATAATTTACGTAACATAACATAATATGACATAGCACAGCACAATATTACATAAGATAGCATAACACACCATAAAATAGAGTAACATTAAATACAATAGTATAAATAAAGTGAAACATAATTTACGTAGCATAACATAATATGACATAGCATAGCACAATATTACATAAGATAGCATAACACACCATGATATAGAGAACATTAAATATCATAAAACAATTTACCTAACATAACATAACATGACTCAGCATAGCACAACATGACATAACATAAAATAAAACAGATCAGAATAAAACGAGATAAATTAATAATTACAAAATGAAAAAAAAAAAATTATTAAAAAATTAACCAAAATAAAATAAATTTCAATAAAATAAGTTCAGATAAAATAAAATGAAATTATATTAGTTTAGTAATTAATTTTTATCAATTAAATTATTAAGTAAGTTGAAATAAAAGAAGCACAACATATCATAATATAATATAACACAGCATAACGTAACAGAAGAGAATAATCTCAAATAAATTAAAATGAGGCATAGCACAACATAACACAGCACAGAAACGCATAGCGTAAGATAAGGTTGGAATGGTTGCCCAAGGAGTGGGCACATTTGGATGAAGAAAACGAATGTGTCCTTCGTAAAACCATTGTGAAGGAAGGTGGAGGAAGACCGATGGGAAGAAAGGAGAGGCCGGAGAGAAGTGGGGAAGGGGTGGTTAGGAGGATGGATTTAGTGTGTGTTAATAATGAACGATGACTGTGCTGAGGTTGCGTCAACCGCTTTATGCTGCTGATGATGATACAAGATGCCTAAATCTTAGCCCCGCGAGAGCATGGCATCTAAGGAGAACGTGTTGGGATGATTCTACCCCATCCTCCACACATCCGCCGCAAAAAGGACTCGAGGTAATTCCAGTTCTTTCAACATGCACATCTCGAGGATAGTCTGCTGTGAGATAAGCGAAGCTCGCTCGGGCGCACCCGATCCACACGTGGCCAAAAGGATTTCGGGACCTTACAAGTTTGTGTTAGGATAATATAAAGTAACACGAGTTAAATTAACCATTGACATGGCAACCGAGAGTGATTTGAAGTGATTGTTACAGTAAACAAGTAAATCCTAATTGTTTTTTTATAGTGATTAATTAATGCTATAATTCTTCCTTCCTCAAACAAAAAATTTTTTTTAAATTTAATTTATAACAAATAATCATCCAATGCATACAATTGAGAAGAAATAAAAAAATAAAAAAATTGACGACTTTAATAGACCTCAGCTTGGTAAGCAATGCGTAATGTTGACGACAGGTGTATGTCGTATTAACGGTTCAAATAAAGTAAAATAATCTCCAACTAAACAAAATAGTTTAAAATATAAACAATTCGAGTAAAGTAAGCAGTCTTTGTATGCATGTAATTATGTATATTTGCGGCTAATTCCCCACAATTTCTCTCCCGCTTAATATTGATTTTCACCAAATTATTTTCTAATTTCCTAATGGACATCAACATAAAGATACTGCCAAAGGAAAAACGCACCGCTACCACTATGCGAAATACAAAATATTTTCTGCCGGTCAAAATTAAATGTGAATGCACGAAATGAGACCAAAATATGATCGAGCAGAGACGTGCACACAAAGAAAAAATAGAACCACAATTTCACTGATAAATAACCGAACTGAAAAATGGCAATTAGTGGATTTACGAAAAGGCGAAGAAGGGAGAGAATTATAATATGAGGCGCCAGTGGGAAAATAATACATTAAAGAATGGATACCGATAAGTATATTTTCCACATTTTAATACTTTTTTTTGTGGTTTTTGCAAGCACATTTTTTCTACTTTTTTAACAAATAAAAATTAGGGCGAGCAAATAGCAGCAAATAACCCACAATGACGTACAACGCATAGAACATAAGAAACTATGCGTGCATGGCGGAGGGAAACAGGAGGAACAGAAAAAACATGCTCGAATGTATTTACACGCCTTGCCAACATTGATGCAAGCAAACAAGTCCATGTGTGCGTGTGTGTGTGCGCATCTCTGTGTGTGTTATGTGAGTTGCAGTAGATTTATGGCAGATTCAAAATTTTTTGGCATTCATATACCAAAAAAAAAACGCCTAAAAGCGCTACTATGTAGCAAAAAACAAAATTCATAAAACATTCATTCGGTTATGGACCTTTAACCCACTTCCGAGTCAATTAAAAATTTATGCCTTTGAATAACGCGAACTTGTGGAAATCCATGGATTTTCACAGCGTTCATCAGTGCGCAGCAATTGTGCAATATTTCTTTACAATAAAAAATCGAAAATACGCTTGCAAATCATATATGTCTGTATGTATCGTTTTTCTGTTATTTCCCCAACAAACATAAAGTCCTGTGGGTACATTTCGCTCACCAAATGCCTTGGAAAACTCATTAATTTTATATTAAACAAAATTTATTGAGCGCTTAAACGCGCATAATTTACTTTTATATATAAACGTCACACACATGCAGTTATAAAAACATTTAATTTAATTTTTTTTTTTGTGTTTCTTCGAAATTAACTGAATTTCCCACAAATCAATTCTACAGTATAGTCACACATTCCACAGACGATATTAAGAGAGGAAGTGCGATTTTTTCACTGACACATCACTTTTTGAGAATTTGCAAAAATAAACGCAACATTAAAAACCGGCAATATTTTTCATTTTACAATATTTAATATTCTAAAATTTTTAGTTAATACTTTCTGTTGTTGCTGTTGAAAATTCGATTTTCTTATTGCACTTGTTTTGCAGTTCAAAAATTATGAATTAAGTGCACTCGAAATCTTTAATTTTTACTCTATTTTTCGTAAATTCAAATCACCCGCGTGAACTCGCTGAGAAACACGTTCGTTCCTCTTTGCTTACAGTTGATAGACCAAAACAGCAGCGTTTAAGCGAACGCCAGATTTGTAACTGAAGAATTTTTGGAGGAAGGCTGGCTGATTTTTCGACCAAAAAAGCGGCTACAACAAAAGCAAGCATACACTCACACCCATATAGAACAATAGGAGAAATCTCCATATTAAATAGGGGGTAAGATATCGCAGGGAAGCTGGAAACGTGTGAAAAGCGCGTGAAGTGCAGAAAAGCTTCAGTAAATCAAGTGGACTGTGGATTCCAAGCTGTGAGGGCAAATAAAAAGCGCTTCAGTGTGGGCGAGCATACAGCTTTTGGCAAAGTGCTTAGGAAGCTTTTCCAGCGCGCCAGAGTAAAGTTATGGGATGCAGTAAAATATATTTTGTAAATAGGAAAAACAGAACACAAAAAATAAATAAAATGTAATGAAATAAAATAAAATAAATTAAGTTAAAATTTTGAAAATTAATGCCTGGCTCTGCTCTACCAATGAATTTAAAATTTTTCAGAATATTTTTTTGAAAATATTTAAGTGCAATGAAGTAAAATAAATTAAGTTAAAATTTTAAAGTAAATTTTTAAAAGTTATTTTAAAGTGCAATGAAATAAAATAGAAAAAATGAAGTCAAATAAATTAAGTTAAAATTTATAAATGAATTTTTAAAATATTTTAAAAATAATTTTTAAATTAAAATTTTTTAAAGTTTTAAAAATTATTTTTTAAATTTATGAGATTTCAAAAATTTTGAAATAGCATAGTTTCATAATGAATAGTTTCGTAACCTTAAATTTTAACAGCCTGATAAATTTCAAAATTGGTCGACAAAAACTAGTGAAGCAAAATTCGATATAAAGATGAATAGAAGATTTCGTTGAATCTCAAGACACAACTATTAACACGTTGAGTGCCGCCATATACTGTCAGCGTCAAAAGAAAGCGTACACCACGTATTGACAAGTTTTGACTTTTTATTTTTATTTTTTGTAATTTTAATTAATTTTGTACAAAGGCATAGCTCATACTTCTACAAAAACCATCTAAAGCAAAGTTTCTAACTTCGTATAAAAAAAAAACAAAAATATTCGTCAAAATTTCAAACTTTTTAAACGGAATTTCTGAAAAAATTCAGGTAAGCAAATTTATAGCTCAATAAATATCGGTATAATAAAGAACAAGTTTTAGGTGGTTTAAAAACCGTGTTGATTTTTCGCATTTTTTTCGCTGACGGTGTTGGGTATTTTCTTCCATATAAAAAAAATTTGGCATAGGCTTTAAATGGAGAAAATGCACATGACCGCGATCGAAAAAAAATCTCAAAAATCAGTGAGATTTTTCCCCTACTTGAAGCTTGTACTTCATTAAATTAAAATTCATTGATCTATGAAATTGCATACATGAATTTTTTTCAGAAATTCCGATTAAAAAGTTTGAAATTTTCATGATAGTTTGCCGAATTTTTATGAATTTTGTACCAAGTTTGAAAATTTGCATTATATGGTTTTTGTAGTACTATGAATTATATTTTTGTATAAAATTAATGAAAATTAAATAACAAATAAATTAATAGTCAAAACTTGCCAATATATGGCATAAACTATTTGTGGACGTTGACTCTATGTATGATATTTGCTCTCCTCGAGTGCCGTTATTGTAAATGTTTGAAAAATTTAGAGTTTAGAATTATTCTTTGAAATGAAAAGGATTCTTTCAAAACTGGAAATGGACAAAAATAATAAAGTTTAACATTTAAATAATAAAGTTTTACATAAAATATAGTCAATTGGTTCAGAAAGTGTCCTGGCTGTTGTTTTGTCTAAAATTATAAAGTTTTTAATGGTTAAACAAATATTAGAGGATTTGAAACCACAGCCAACTATTTTTTAACTATCTAAAAATTCATAGCATGACTTGCACAGCACCTTGCGAACATCCCAATTATATATTTCTAGCCGTTTAAAGTTTACGACATACAATAATACGACACTTACGGCATCTTTGTGAATACCCCAAATATTTTTCCGAATATAATTTTGTAAGAAATAATCGCTTTTAAATTTAGCCCTACACGCAACAACCAGCGGCACACACGGCACCTTAATAAAAGCAAATGCGCAAGCGGTGGATATGGCGCTTAACGTGTTAAGCCCCTTCGTATCATTCTAGTGAGAATTCAAATATCGATAAAGAGAGTTACGTGCGATGGGATAATCTCTGTGGGCAAATTAGAAGCTAGATATTCAACCAGAAGTTAGGAAGGTACCCATAGGTGGAGTTGAGCCCTTGCAACAATAACTGTAACAAATAACACATTTCGTGGAAAAACACACGCAAAGTTTGAGCCAGTTCGGTCCATTTGTTTGTGTTTGGCATTCGTTTGAATCGAGAAACAGCAAGTTTCCTGGGCCTATCGTTAGATGAGATAGACGAAGTCGACCGGCAGTCTACATTGCACTGACAGATTTTAGCATGCTGTTACAACAACAACATTGCCAATGCTATATACAACTCCCCGTGTCCCTAATGTACTATAGAGGTAGGCATGCAATGATGTCTACATATAGACAATCAATCAGTTTTTCAACTTTTCGATCCACGATTCTTCAGAGTAAGCACAAAATGCCCTTCAATGACCTACGAACAACAGCAAATGGACCGTTCGATTCAATTTCTTCCATTTAAGAAAAACAAGTTTCAGATGGTTTTTTTTACTTTATGTTTATGTACTACATTGACGTAGAGTTACCATCCGATACTATTTTAAGACATTTTTACGAGCCCAATTGTTGATTTTTGCCTACCTATTGTTACGTTTACGTCACGCACCCCCGATAAAAACACGTTTAATGTCGTAAAGGTTTCAAAATATGTTGCAATAATATTCCTCACCTATGCATTTCCTGCCATATGCCCTTATAAATAATAGTGGGAAATTTTCATTTACGCTCCTTTCGAATCGCATTGTTTACCGGAAATTGTTTGTTTATATTCACACAACAAACTTTGCTTGCATCGTATTCGCAGTCGTGTATGTGTTTACGCGCTCGTAGTGACAAAATTTCCAGTAATACATTCGAATCGCACAGAAATAAAATGTCACATTTGCCTTTGAAATGCACCAGCACATACGGCACAATATGCGCCAAATTAATTTTCCAATTTTTGTGTAGGTGTTAAGCAAAAGCGGCACAGCTTATTGGGTTTTTGTGGTTAAACTGCAACTGCCGCTGCGGCAAAAGCAATAGCAAAACAATCAGCGCGCAATGGTTCAATGCATTCAATGGCGTTATGCAAAGGTGATGTGGATGAGTTTAGCAAGGTATGGTGGACTACTTGTGCTTATCTGTGTGTGTGTGCGTGTGTCTGTCTTGGCCATGTGGCATGAAGTAGCTTTGAGTAAACTGCAAGAAATTGTCTTCCACTGTAAACCAGCAACCAAGCCGTTGCCTTGGCATTGCATTGCCTGTTGCGGTTTTAGGAACCAGCCGATCGAACGGCAACGAACAAACATTTGTGGTTTATGGCGGAAGCAAAATCTGTTTATGAAGATGCAGATACATGCGTACGTATATGTATGTATGTAGGCGTATACACTTTGCAGAAAAATGGCAGTGAAAAAACAAAATTGAGTCTTTTGTAAAAATTGCCATAATTCTGCAGCCATTTTCCGCACTCTTCCTCAGCTGCATTTCTGAATTGATTTGGTATTGTTCAGAAACCATTTGGTATTTGGAGCGCATGTGAAATTTGAAAACCGCAGGAATTTACGAAAGGCGCGTACAAATTTAAATAAATAATTTGGAGTTACTGGTTTTTCGAAGACAATATTTTTGAGTGCATTTGAAATTATTAAGTACTAAATGCCATATATATATACATACGTATATATAATTGGCGCGTATACCCTTTTCGGGTGTTTGGCCGAGCTCCTCCTCCTATTTGTGGTGTGCGTCTTGACGTTGTTCCACAAATGGAGGGACCTACAGTTTCAAGCCGACTCCGAACAGCAGATATTTTTATGAGGAGCTTTTTCATGGCAGAAATACACTCGGAGGTTTGCCATTGCCTGCCGAGGGGCGACCGCTATTCGAAAAAACTGTTTCTTAATTTTGGTGTTTCACTGAGATTCGAACCTACGTTCTCTCTGTGAATTCCGAATGGTAGTCACGCACCAAGCCATTCGGCTACGGCAGCCGCCAGGTGAGTATAATTAATTTATGTAGCCTGCAACTATTAGTAGCACTAGTAATTTTTTTAAGTAGAAATTTGGAAATTTTTTTTTTGTTGTTTTTCACTTAAAATATATGCTACTAGTTACTTTAAAATTTAAATACTCAAAGAATTAAGTTCGGAAAAATGTCGAAATACTTCTCACTCTCAGTACAGAAAAAAATTAAAAGGCATTTTTCTCGCAACTATTTACATTTTTCAGGTCGGTTGGACTCATAATTCGATAAATCTTTACCGACTGACTTGAAATTTTAAATGACTAAATTCTCCATTTGTGGAACAACATCAAGACGCACGCCACAAATATGAGAAGGACCGTCAATTATATACATATATCTTTAAATACCCCAACGAAAAAAATTTTGAAAAAAACAGTTTTTTAAGATATCCAAATACGTATTTTTTTATTTTTATTTTTTTTTTTGAATTCTAATGTATATTGAAAAGGAAGCAAAGGACAAGGCTTTGAGGACAATTTCAAGAAAAAAAAAATCATTTTATATTTCATAAGTGAAACATAACCAAACAATATATTTATACGAAATTAATAGTGTAACAAATACTTGTAAAGTTGATAAAAGAAAAAACAAAAAAAAAAAACAATAAAAATTTATTTAATAGTTTTTGCTGCTCCCACTGTTGGAAATAACTTCATTTAAACGATCAGACTTTGATGGTAAAAATTACTAGATAGCAGTCTCCAAATATTCTCAATGGGGTTTAAAACCGGGCTACATGCTGGACAATCCAAACGGTCGATTTTTCTCTCTTCGAAGAAGAAAAGAGTCGGTGGTTGCAGCATTATCTTACTGAAATATCCAATTTTCTCCCTAAAACCTTTCTCAAAATTCGATTAAAACATTATCAAGAAGCGCTGTGTACGTTTCCAAGTTCACGCGATTTGAAATAGAATAAATAGGTGACTTCCCATGATGCCCAAAAGCTGCCCAAACTATAAGGTAACCGGTAGTTGCCCTTTCGCGGCGTGTGCGTGTGTCTCTCCAATACTTCATCTTTCCATCTGATCTGGCCCGTCTAAATTGAACTTTTTCTCATCACTAAAAATGATGCAAGCAAAATTGGTATTTGTCGGCATTCGAGTGTATTTATGACACGGTTTCAACTTAGGTTTATGCAGTTTTTTTTCGTATTTGATGTTATCGTCAGCACTCAAAATTTGCTGACTTCGACGTTTAGTCGACCTCTAATGATAACTGAGACTTAATGCCACCTAACACTTAACTAACTAATTGCTAAATGCTTAATACGAGGCTTTTTTTGGCTCATCAACAATAGAAGGACTACCAAGGTTTCCTTGTTTTAAGTAATCTTTGAGATTTTTAAGAATCTTGAGCTCAATAGCTGCACTTATTTCAGCAATTTTTGTAATTGCCTTTAGTTTTTTACCTTCCTACTGCAAAAAGGCGTCTATTTTTGCAATGGATTCTAAAAGAGACTTTCCGGACGGCATTTTTGCTTTTATAACCTTCGAAATAATACCAAAGTCTTCGATATTGCCTGAACATACCTACATAAATTTCACGATTTCGGCGTTTACATAACCAAATTTTAAAATCTGAAGGCTTATCGCACTATTTATTTCGCAGGGCGAAAAACGCATACCCTAAAACGGTCCCAAGAAAAGAATTAAGCAAAACAAAAACTTATCATTCGCTGCAAAATTGCATTACACTAGTGTTTCCAGAGCTTGAAAAAGACTTGTTCCGCATAACATATGTTTTGGCCTAACATATTTCAGTTGTATAATTTTCAAAATATTTGTTTCACTATTCATTTTGCGGAGGTATTCTGCATGGAGTTACATATGGATTTTTGCGGTATAAATATTCATTCATATTCAATAATTCATAATAAATAAATTCAATAATAAATAAATAAATAATTATATATAAATTCAATTTATTTAAAATAAATAAAATAAGTTTTTTTACAAATTTTGTTTGTTTATACAAAATTGTCGAGCGATGTCTTTGTTTAATTTTGAACTTTCTTTTAACGCGCGGTTTTGGCAAAAATCAATATATTAAGGGGTTAGGGGCAGGCAGAATTTTCAAAAACATTGGTTTTTTTTTTGTATCTTCTTAAAGTATATTATCTCAAAAATATTTCGTGACAATTTGAAGTGAATCCGACAAATACTTTTGGAGTTATTCAACAATTAAAAAAGGACGCTGGGACGCTCCGGAGCGTTCGACTTTAAATGCGTTTTTCTCAAAGCTATTTTTTTTGAAATGGTGATCACTGTAACTTAGAAACCGTTTGGTAGATTTCAATAAAATGTATACTGCTCTTGAAAAACATGAAAAACTCGTGCCTGATCGAAGGATTTTTTTTTTTTCAAAAATTCGATTTTTTATAATTAATTGTCGGTTTTTTCTCGAAAATCTGAAAAATATTTCCTGAGCCAGTCATATTGTTAATTTTGAAAAAAAGCTTCGATCAGGCACAAGATTATCTATTAATAAACTAATTTCTCTTGTCCGATTGATTGGAGATAAATCTCCGAGGACTTGTGATGATCATCGCAGCATCTTCTGGAGAAACGGGCTCCACACAAACAGCGATAACTTTTGCAATTTTCATTTTTTTTGTTTATTGAAATTTTGCTAAAATTAAGTCGAAGCTTGGTGTATTAATGCTATATTTTTATTTTTGTAAAATAAAGCAGTTGACTAGCAAAAAAAAAAATGCTTGAAAATCATCATTTTTTTGGGCCTCTGACTACCCTTAACCTCTTAAAAAGAGGTCATGGACTTTTGTGGCTATTCACAAGTATTTCGAACAATAATTTTGTGCACCGCAAAATTAAAATTGCAGGTGCGGCAGCACGAACGAAACCAGTATTGGTTTAAAAAAAAAAAATAAAAAATAATAATAATTCATACGATTTAGAACTTGCACAATAAATAACCTTTTTCATAAGTTTGGTTTAATTTTGCTGCCGCTATAGTGGCCCACAAACAGTGGTAAAAAACGGGAGAAACAGGAAACAGTCTTCCATTTCCTCTGTGAGTCCACTGCCCTATGGAAAGATAGAATCTCAACCCTGGATAGATGTTCGAGACTCTCAACCAACTGTTTTGCTTAGATGTCAACAACCTAGTAAGGCTGCTGAACTGTAAATAACCGTTAAACAAGTTGGTAACGAGGATGTGGCAACAAAACGGTGCGGAAGTGTTAGTTGGATTCCGGATGAAGCATCGCTTCAACCAGCCCACAGGGGTATAGCTTGATACATTTTTTGTCAAAAAATAGAAGGATATAAATACAGGTATTGTCCGTGGTTGAAAAGTTTACCAATACCATAGTAGTAGCGTTTATCGAATTTCAATCGAATAAACGGTAAAATATGCACTTTTTTTAGATTTAAGTTTGTATAGGAGATACTAAGCCATCTTTTCCAATACTTAATGCTTTTCACCTTAAGTACGGCATTCGTAATTTATGTTACTGTGTGAAATTTAAGTGCATCAGCTTTGGGGGTTCCGGAGAAGAGGTTTGGCAAGTGATACGCAACCTTTTCCAATATCTACTACTTTTCATTATTGGTACGGTAGGTATACACAATTTATTCAAACGATATTATTTTTGGAAACAAGTTCGAGACAAATAAATTGTAAAAGGCTAAGCCTGGTACTTTTTCAAAATTTATTCAATAATTCCATTGACCAAAGTTGTTGAAGAGGATAAATATTCCACATTTATGTATGGCGAATGCTGGTGCAGTGATAGTTCTGGGTCGGACATAAATCCGACTCGTTCCAGTAACATCAATCAAACTGACTTTGGTGAGAATGTCCAGTGAGTAAAATTCAAAAAATTTGACTGATACCTAAAGTGAACTTTGCCACGAACTTTTCTGATTTAGAATTGGAAAGCACACCTTGAATATTTTCTTCATATGGGGGTTGGCCGTTTGACCAATATTAAGCGAAACTTCAAAAATTTCAAGTCCACTCAACGTATTTCACTACATTACTTTTTTCCACGGGCCCTACGTAATTTTCCAACACTCTTAGCGAATTTATAGATGTATGTATGCATATCTATCAAGAGCAGCAAAAATATTCTGATCCTCGAATCACGGAAAATATTTTATTTTTAGCTAAAAATTGTATAAATGGAAGAAACTACTCACTTTGGCCTTGACGTCAGACTAGGATCTGATGTTTTGCGTCGACTATTGCGATTGCGTTTTTGCGATAAACGCTCCTTGTACGATTCGGAGCGATTAACCGAGACGGGTGCGCTTTTATTCTGTTGATGTTGCTGGTGTAAACTGTACGTACGCCCCGCCAATTTCAAGTTTAATATGTTTGGGTTTTTTGGTTTTTTTTTTCATAGAACGCGAATCGTGTGCGCCATGTGCATGTTGTGGAAAAGGCATGCAAATGAAAACAAATTAGTACAAAAACAAAGAGAATAAGAGAACATCAAAATCACAACTCACCGCTCGCGGCGTGCATCTTTCCCTTCTGCTGCGTCCTGCGCATTCGTATCGGTTGCAGCTGACAAGTCGGCCGCATCGCCTGGCAATGGCACATTCGATTCACGCGTGCCGCGTCCCAATGCGCCTTTACCCGCGACGCCAGCGCTTGATTCGCCGCCCGGCCCGCTGGCTGGGTATGAAGCGCTCGATGGCAAGCGTAGCTGTACATCGTCTGTGTTGTCGGCGGACGTTGTGGCATTGCCGTTGGAACGCAGCGCTTGGTTGCCTGCATCCGGTCTGCGATCGGAGGGTTGTCGCACTATGGATGATGTGTGCAAGCGTTCTGAAAATGGAATGAGGGCAAAAGAACGAAAAGAGATGGCAGAAAATTAATTAGGCAATCAAAATATTAGGAAATCAAAAATAAATATTTCATAAAAAAGGATGATAAAATAAGTGCGTATGTAATATTTCTTTAAATAATAAAACAAATAAACTTGACAATCTTTCACCAAACAACGTTTGGCTCCTTGGAGTTTGCATGCCATTTCTAAATAGAGAGCCAATCATAATCCATTTTTTTTTTGAAAAATGATTTAGTTTATGGACGTAGGAAAGTCGGTTTGGTTATTTCTTCCACCATATTTATGATTCTTGCACCCATCCCAAACCAGTCCCTGCACTGATTCCGAAAACAAGTATCCTCTTCACCAACATAACTGCGGGGATTAAGAAATCTTTGGTGATCCCTTGATGACTCTCTTATTCAGCCACTTTCTAACTAGTAAAGATCTCTACACTTTTGTGTTCGCTGATTATCGTACTCTACACAAATAACTTTACAAAAACAGGCCTCCCTATTTAAAGTCCAAGGGCAATGGTGGCACGATTTCATACGTCTCGTCCCTAACCCTGATTGCATACCTGCTTCCTCGTTTTCTTCATTACTAGAGCGTGCAGGTTTTAGTACTTTTGAGTTTATAAGAAGTTGTGCTTCCTGGGAGCAGGCGGAAGTGGTGCAGAAGTTGAAAAACCTAAAAGTTTTCGTTATCTAAAAATGTCACGAGAAGGCTTCCCCGTGCAATGTGTTTTTGAGCGTTATACAAACTTTTTTTGTCCTTCGCTAATTGTCAATACGTCACATATAAGATTTCGAAGGAATGCCGGTCAGGTCAAAGTTCAACTATGACAAGACCATCCAAATAAAACTTATTGATGTCAAACCCCAATGATAACCAGCAGACAACTCTCTGCTTACTCAAAATAACAAAACTGAGGTGCTCTGCTACTTGTAATATCTTTTTAAACCCAATACCCTATACTACCCACCCAATATCGTCCATATTAAGTAAGAAAGGTAAATTTTTGCTTGAAAGCATTGACCGACTGACTATTCAATATGGCTCCTTTCCATAACTCTTTTTATATATTTTAGTTATTTTATTTTTTTGCTCACCAACACTTAATTGCTTGTAGAATTCTGCACGCTTTTCAGCGCTCGCGCTCGCGCCCGCACTTGCACATACACCAACACCTCCGCTTGTCGTTGTTAAGGACATCTGCCCCTTGCGTTGCTTTTTGGCCACTTTGCTCGCCGCTGCAGCCGCAGCAGCTGCGACTGCTCTCCGATTACGATAGTTATTCGTTTTCTCGTTGATCTTGGCCGCAACTCTCGAGGTGAGAGATGGGGAAGATGTTTTACGCTTTACGTCTGTTGTTTGGGTGCCCGCCTCATCGGTCGACACAAAAATTGGCGGCGACAATGAGTTCGTTGCAGATGAATTGGAGCCAGAAGTGTTGGAACTAGGCGATGCCTCCACGCCACTTACACTACCACCGCGACTACTACCGCCACCACCATAACTACCACTGGCTCTGGCTCTCTCCTCACGTTCCAATTCATCACAAGAGTAGAAAGCTTCATCCTCAAAGTTGCCGCTACTTTTGCTGCTCTTCGAGCTGTTTGAACTGTTGCGCTTCACTTTGGCGTCCAATGCTTTTTGCGTATCATCCTCAGCAATACATTTGTAGATTTCTCTGTTCACACACTCCTCCAGCTCCACTGATTTCTTTTTCTGCTTCTTCTGTTTCTTCTTTTTGTTCTTATCACTGCCGCACTCGTTATTATTGTTGTTTAAGTGATCGCAAAATGAATTCTTGAGATTTTGTTTCTTTACAAGTATTACATTGCGCTCAGCCTTGGTGTCATGCTCCTTCGGCGTTTCGGCCACCACATTTTCGGGCGGATACTTTAACGCAATCGGCATTGGCTTGCAAGTGGCCGCCAAAGTGATGGCCGTCGTCGCCACTTCCGACACCGACTTGCGACGCGTGAAGGTAAACTCTTCAGTATTTAGAAATTTCTTGTTGCTCATCACGAATTTGACGAGCGCATTCAAATTAAGATTATTATGGCCACGTGATTGTTTCTTAGCCGCCTCCTTTTCCGCACGTTTATCCTTCTTCTTTTGTGGGCTTACCGCCTCCTCACCCGCCGTCACCGCAGAAGACGCAGCTACCGCTGCCGCTGCAGCAGCAACACGTTCGGCTGCAGCTATTTTGCGCGCACTACGTGAACGTTTCAAGCTCTCGCGCTTCTCCAGATCGGTCATCTTCGTTTTGGAAGAACTCTTCTCGATGCGGTTATGTTTAAACTTTGGGTCGGTAAGCAGTATCTTCTCTTTACCATTGCCACGTTGAGGCGATAATTGGTCGGCGTCAGCATCACTGCTTTCGTCATCCGAATCGGTGGAGTCCGTATCCGCATCCTCGTCATCGTCGTCGTTATCATCCTCCTCATCACTATACTCGGCGACAGAGGCGGCGACTCTTGCGTTCGGCTGTTTGTGGGTGCTTTTTGGTGTGTATTCGCCCAAGCGCGCAAGCGTGCTTACAGCCGGTGGTACTTCAGCACTCTCGAATGAACCATGCCGACGCGCTAAGGAAGATGAGAACTTGTAGAATTTGCGCTTCGGTGGATCTGTTTTGATGGACTTGAGTGTCGTCTTCTTATGCTCCGGCTTGGGATCGCTGAGCAATGGCAGTGCTGTAATATGCCCCTCCACTCCATTCAATAAAATATTCACCTCACTGTGATACAGTGACTGTTGTGAGGGGCATGCAAGCAAGCTGCCTCCGATCATAGCATCACCTGACGATATCTGCCCTTGCGCCAACACTGCATTGTTGCGCTCCTTCTCCGCATCCTCGTCCGCTTCCTCCAATGAAGTGGATTTGTCCGCTTGCAATATGAAATGGGGCGATTTGGAACGCTTACGTGTCGGCATGTGGCCAGTAGATTTGCGACGAAAGCTAGCACGTCGAAACTTCTCAAAACGCGACGGCTCACTGCCGCCTGAGCTGGGCACCGTCAGCGAATTATTAATACTGCTGGTGCTTGTGGGTGATGCATCATCTGCGGAATCTGCCCCACTGCTCCCGCCACCCGAGAGGCGAAACCACATTTTATCGCGCAGCTTCTCCATCGTGAATAAGTCTTCTTAATTTTACTAACTAACTTTGACTAGCGAACGAATTTTTATTATTATAATTTCTTTTTAATTTGTTCCACTCTTTTTTATTTCTGGCTGCACTTAAAGTTTGTTGCGCACTAACACTTTTGTTGGTATATATGTATGTGTGGACGCGCATATGTTTAACGGTCATAAAATATTTTAAGTTTGGCGGCGGCGGCGTATTACAACTGTTGTAGGACGCATCCCATTGGCGGCTGTGTTGCACTGTAATTTTATAAGTTTTTCAGCTATAAGCATTTACTTCAAATTTCTTGGAAGCTGTGCTGAAGTCGGTGAATTTTGCGATTTTCGTGTACTTTCCGTGAATTCGTATCGTTTTATTTTTCGTATCAATTTTAAGATCGTTGCAATTGTGCGTTGCCAAATGCATTTCCTAAACGTGCAGTTTAAAGACAAGTTAAAATGGAAAATTTTGAGTCTAAATAATTGGCGTAGCCCGTCCCGTCGGTACACTTTGACGCCGCGTTTTTGTGTGTGCGATGTTGTTGGCAATTTCGACTGCACTGAAAGACGTTATTGGCAAGCCAATTTTGTTTTGGTGGCCATTAAATTTCATGTCATTTTTGAAAATATGTGAAAACAAAAACATTGAAAAATACGGCGGGATATGAAGCAAATACGTATGTGCGTTTGTATGAAAAGCTTCGAATAATTTACAGGAAAAATACGAATATGTGTCATAACGGTTAGAGGCCAAAAAATCTGAGAGCGAATTGGTAAAAGAGATGGTTATTTGTGGAAAAAGAGAAATCACTTCACAAAACTAGAGAGAGAGAGAGAGACGGGGGGAAAGAGAGAGATTTTTTCACGCCAAGCAGCAATACATGCAAATAATAGTTGAATGATAAATGCTGCGGGTGAAGGCCAAGGCTTTTGGACAGGCTTTAAAGCAAAATAGACTGCAGTGAGGTAAAAAACGAATCACTTGTGAGAAAAACAAACCAACTGTTTATTGGATTTCCTTTGAAGTAAAGCGTAACACGGCCAAATGGACAGCTGCAATAACGAAAAAATGGCTATATTTTTTTTTTACTTTGTTGGAATTGAATATTTATATATTCAAAAAGTGGATTAACCTAACCTGAGTGAGGTTGAATATTTATTTATTCATAAATGGAAATAGCTAATTTCTGTATGAAAACTTTACTACGGAAAATTTAATAAATCACTCTTTGCAGTGCAGAGCAAACTTAATGACCTAAACTCCCAAGCCAAAAACGTTGCAATACGAATAAATTTCGCGAAAACTAAGCCCATTAAATCCACACCTTCCTAGAAAATAGGTTCACAATTTATGGGGAACCCAGTGATAATGTACATAGCTTCACCTATCTAGGAAGCCAAATTACACTGGACGGTGGAGCAAAAGACGATATCGATTTGCGAGAATCAAAAAAGTCAAAGCAGCTTTTGCAAGGCTCAAAAAGATCTGGTTTTCCAAACAGCAGACAACGCGTACCAAACTACGAATTTTTAATTCGAATGTTAAATCCGTCCCACTATATGGCAGTGAATCGTGGTTGGTGTCTGTACAATTCTCAACTCCCCAATCGAAACAGACAAAAACAATTGACATGTGAAATACGCAAGCCAGCAATCGACATGAGTAGAATGGCACTGGAGTGGAGACGACGTGGGTTTAACGAAGCGTTTTTATAAATTGCCGAATGTCTCTTATGAACCCAAATTAAGATGAAAGCGAGAAGTAGATAACATTGGAAAACTTTTTTTCAAAGACGGCACTATAGCAACAAATAATAATAGCTGCGCCCTGACGACCGCGGTAGCCGAATGGGTCGGAACATGACTACGATTCGGAAGTGTATATATATCGTATATATATCGTATATTTATCGGGTGTTTTTTTAGCTGCAGACGAACTATCGACGCCACACGTCCAGACTTATTGGAAAAAAGAATTCAAAGATTGGATTGATCGTATGGGCCATGTAACTCATAGCCGCAATGGGCATATGCCGGGTTTGACATTCAATAAATAAATGCGATGAAATTATCCACCAGAATATAATAAATAAAAATGTATTCTAACAAAATTTATATTTTGTAATATCATTTGAAGTTCTCAAGGTTTCAGAAAACACCCAATTCATATAGCTGCGCTCGAAAGTAAATTGGAAAAAAAAAATTTATATTTGCGAGCGTATTATTAGTTTGCGGGCGTAAATACAGGCACAGGAATTGAATGATATAATCCACTAAATAAAATAAGGCTCAGTGAGATATATTATAAGGCTCTTTACGTTGAACTACAAGCTTGAGCTGGTCTTTTGCGAACTTTGTAGAAGAAGACATGGAGCGGACTACATTTCGTTGGGATTACAGATCACAGAAGTTGACTGCGTACAAGAAAAATAACAAGACCTAGTAGATACTTCTTGAGAGATGATCGCAATTTGCGGAAAATAGTTTTAGATGATGAAGTCTTATGAGTGACTGAATCGTTTGGCAAGGAGACTGGCACCTAGGTACGGTAACCCTTAGTCGGGGAAAAACCCGAGTCATTTCGGTAACATAGAACCAGCTGCAATGGAAATGGAGACGGGCACCCCAATCGACTTCATATTTCCTGTTAACGAAATGTTATTGTCCTGTTATTTAATTTTTCTTAATTTAATGTTTTTATTTTTCCAGCATAATAACCAATGAAAAGTTATTCTTTAATATGTTTCCCAAATCAGGCTAAAATCGAAAAAAAAAAACCGAAACGTTTGCTCTTTACTTGGGAGACTAATCCCATTTAAATAGAGATGAACTTTTTGAATTTGTTTAGAGCGATCACTTATTGGTCGTAATTTTTTCCGAAGGGGTTCTTTTATTTAGTTGCTGTTATTGTAACAACATAAATATTTTCCGTAAATATTTAGGAGCGATAGTCATTGGCCATATACAAATCCGAATCGAATCGTTCTGCTAACATAGAACCGTTTGTTGCAGTCACTTATTGTTCTGGTGGTCTACATACATTAGGGTGCGCGTACCGAATTCCATCGGCGCAATACGAATTACAAACACTTTAAGAACATATTTTTGATGCCAAACTTTTCTATAAATCCACTTTTTTAAACGAATTGCACATTTTTAATTGCCAAAATCTCACAAACACACACAAGTACATCACGATCGGGTACGAAAAAAATTAGCCGCAATCAATTGAAAATAAATTATAATTATTAAGAAATAATATTCAATCGAACGTACGTTATTCGTTTCGCAGTTTCTTTTAGACTAAAGCGATTATAAATATTTTTACACCAAATGCTAATAAACAGCTGCTCTCATAAAAAACAAACGAAACAAACTATTCACGAATGGCTCGAAACGGTGATAAGATGGACTGCAAATGGCAACGAGTGCGGGTACGTTATCTTTCAACGAAGAAGAAAACATACACACATTCGGCAAGAGTTAAAAATAACAAGAAATTGTGTGCGAAAAATATCAAAGTTAAAAAATAATTGCATTGGAAAATAAATGTGGTGAGAAATGCAACAGACAAGCATCGACCGACTTTAATCGAAACATGGGAATCATCGCAGCAGATATGACAATTGGCGACGCTTGTTTTGAGAATCAAAATGCGAAAGTAAGTGGTGGACAAATTCGAAAGCAATAAGAAGCTAATGCAAATGAGGAGGTATGCAAGTGAAGAATGAGAGAAATAAAAAGAATGAAAAAAATAACAACAACAAAAAACAAAGAAAATAGCATAAAGTGCACATTCAGCATAATTTTTTTACGATTTAATTGGCTCGACACTCAACACTTAGGAGCATCAAGCAATTTGTCATGTGCAATAGTGATTGACGACGCAAAGGTGAAGGTATTGTATAAGTAGATTTAGAGGGAAACGTTGAAAAATTTAAATGCACAGGTATTCGATGAGGTAGTGAATGAAGTAAGTGAGGTGCTTGCTGAGTTTTTTCGCAAATGATGTCATTATTTTTGTGTTGATAAATATTTATGGCAAATTCAATAAATAAATCACTAAAAAAAAACAAGTATTTACGGAAACACAAAAGCTGACAAAATCACTGTATAACAAAGACAACAAAAAAATTTACGAAGGTGTTGAACAATTTGGCAGGCACTTAACGATAGCAGCAGTTCAGAGCGGCAACTCATAATGGAGGAACACATGGAAATAAGTAAAAAAGTGCATGTCAAAGGAAAATGTACAGCTTCATAAATGCTTATGCAAATGACTTGTCTTGGATGTTCGTATGTGGCTGCCATTACGGGGTTAACGCTACAACGAAAATTTAGCATATTAATTTAATTGTGTTTTTTTTACATTTGGAATTTAAATTTTCGGAATTTTACTGATCACGAAATTTTCGAGATCTCATTTTATAATTTCGGGATCCGGAGGCAGTCCCGAAATCAAACGAAGTATAGAGTTTGCTGTATTTGAATTGAAATTTTCGGGATGTTGTTTTATAAACTCGGGAGCCCGAGGCAGTCCCGAAGTCACACGAAGTATAGAGTTTGTTGAATTTGAAATGAAATTTTCGGGATCTCGTTTTATAATTTCGTGATTCGGAGACAGTCTCGAAATCAAACAAACAATTCTTTGTACAATTTGTTATATTTGAAATATATTAGCGTTCGTTTTTTTATTAAACAATGTTTGCCTCAAAGCATAACCCAAATTTATTGCATGCAAAGTAGGCAGGTAAAAAACTCTTTTCAGCTTGAGTATTTATTAACAAAATTGTTGCTAGGAATTCAAATGCTTCTACAGCCTCTATCATCACTATTAGAAACAATATAAATTTCCTTAATCAAAATAACTGGCATATCATACGGCTTTCTATAAACCCTGAAGCTTTCGAAATGCTAATTAAAAACCTAAGCAATTTATGCTTATCCGTCAAGCTAGCCTCTATTCATCAGCCATTTTTAACAGTCACTTTTTCGGGCTCAGCTGTGTGTGTTTTTGTTTTTAATTCAGCCAATGTTGTAAATAGAGATTTTGTTTCTTCATAGTTCTTCAAATAGGATTTTCGCAATGAAGATTAGAACTCAAACAAAAAATAAACCGCTGTTTCTGGATTGACATCCCTAGTACATCCCATGTCATACATATTTTCATTTCAACAGAATAAACTATAATTACGAGGGCCACTCAGTATGTATGGCTTAAAGAAAATATCACCTTTCTGTAATGAGATAAATTGGAAAAATTCATAGGCTGGACGGATTAATTTGAGTAGGTCGAGAGATCATTAATGGCGCACCCCAGCTGTAATTTTCAGAAAGTCGAATTTGTTTAAAAAAAATTTTTCCCCAAATGTTTAATATGATCCAATGAAAATTGAGACGAACCACATTTCAAAATTTTGGTCAGCGCAAAATAAGTTTTCTCCAAGGAACGTCACTTTCATTTCGACAAAACTTCTACTGTTTACTCATTTTAAAGTTTTCTTATCTTAATTTAAAGTTCTATTTGTGTAATTTTCAATAATAAAAATATTTAATATTCCATGAAAAATTATTTTTGTTTTTTTAGTTAAGTTTAGTTTTTTGTTAAAGCCTTTTTTACCATACAAAAATGAAGACCCAAATACTGTGGCATAGATGTCCACTGTACTTAAAAGCTAAAAAAACAAATTAAGTACGGATAGAAAATGCGGAAAAAGAAGCGATGAATCTGAAAAGTTTGTCCAAAAATAAAGAATGTAGCTGATCCATTCTCACTCAATATATCTGACCTAAAAATGGTATTCAATATTAGCGATTCACAGCTTACTCTAAAAGAAAAAGCTATTCACCGACTAACTGCAATCTCAGTTTATTTATTGTAATTTATTTTTTTATTACTTTTTTCTTAAATTTTTTATATATTTTTTGTATTAAGTTTTATTATTATTATTGTTTTTATTAATGTTTTTTGTAAACAGTCATTATCATTCTTTACTAGCGCTCTTATCGATCGCCCCTCATAGTCAAATTACCAAGTCCATAGGAATCAAATGAAACAAATAAACACAATAATCACCGAACAAAGGGTGTTTAGAAATAAGAGCCAATTAAGAAGCACGAATAGAGGGTGATACCCCTCGAGTGGGCTTATCACCGATTGGGAATAATAAAAATTGAGAAATATGAAACAAAGTACAGTAAGGCTCACTTGCCTTGCTCGTATGATGATGTCATCCTATTGAAATAGATATTTTAAAACAATTCAATATAAAAAAATAGCAACAAAAAATATATCAGTCTGTCAAAGCGCACTCCACGGCGCAGCTATCAAACTCCAGCGTACAAAATGTATATGTACATATGTAGTAATAATAAATGATTGAATGATAACAGTAAATAGAACGCCAGCAAAAACAAAGCCATGAACTTGCGCGTGAATTCACGAGCACCCGATAGAGTAAAAAGCGCCGAATGAATAGCGCTGAGGTGAGAGGAGAATAAATTGAAAAGCATTTATCAAGACACGGTTAGGGAAGAGTTGAAGAGGCGTGGGAAGGGCGCTAAAAAATAGAAATATGTTAATAAATTTGGTGTTGACAAATTGGCGGAGTCTGGCTGTCATGCAATTGGGCATATCATACATAAGTATGTGTGAGTGTGGGAGCGCTAATGAAATGGATAAATGAGAAATTGGAGGTGGTACTTTTGTGGAGCTTAAAAAACTGCGGGAATTTATTTGCAAAACAATGATCAACAATTAAATTTGTTTGACATGGAAGTTAGTTTCAAGCTACATACTTAAAAATAGGCATATTAATAAGAAAGAGATCTAAAACAGCAAAATTAAAGATTCCTTGCACAATAATAGGAAACGAAGACATTGCAGTATACGGCTCATGATGGGCAAATAAATTCCCCACACCGACAGATTACACTTGTGGTAGCATTTTTGAATGGTGATAAATGTGTTGGCAGAATGGTAGAAAGGATATCAAAACTAAATGAAGCTTCGACCCGTATATTTCCCACGACCGCCGGTTCTTCGTACCAGGTATAAATCCGGCCGAGGACTTTCACTTCAGCAGCATTCCTGAAGCTTTACGTGGAATATTTATGAAGCTACAATAAAAGCAATAAGCCATGGTCTGCCATTTCTTTCTCTATCCTCAACGAAACCAGTTTCTTGAAATTTTTTCACCAACCTTTGAATTTCTGACTCATTGGGATGATTATTTCCACCAAAGAAATATGGAATTTTGTGATATGTTGTTTTTAAAGATCGACCTTTTTTCATAATCAGTTTCAAAATTTTAACGCGTTGTTCTATGACAAAATAAAAAAAGGTACCGTCTAGGACATATTCACTATTGACATCTAGGCATCACTTTTCAAATACCCTTTACAAATAAAGAATCTTGTTTAGGATGTTTCGTTTGATAACTTGGTAAAAAGGGAAAGATTTGACCTTCGAACCAATCGACGAATATAGGACGAATAAATACCTGTTTTATTTTTTTGTAAAAAGTTAAATGTTTTCTATTTTTATTGAATATTGCGGGTTCTAAGTTGTTGTTGTCACAGTTTAAATATTATACCTAATTGAATGCATAAATTAATTGTTGTGGCAAATTTTCAACACTCTTAGCAGTAAGATAACATTTTTGACTGATTTCTGGCGTTTAAATTGAATTTGGAGCTTGAGAGGCTTAAAGCCGAATTTTAAGAAAAATATTTTTGTTTTACCTCTTTACCCATCAGATCCTTTTATGAGTATTTTTGAGCGTTTCTTGAAACAAAGAGACTAGAAAGGAGCATCTATTGACAGTTGGGTCTACGTTACCGGAACGACCCGGATTTATGTCCGGCCAGGGACTGTCACTCCCCCTGCTTGTATGGAGAATGGTCATGCTGCGGCAATAACAACAATTACAAATTCCACAACAACAAGAACAACCCATCTATTGAGGAGTTAGAGGGGTAAAATATTGCACAAAAGTGTTTCCCTCGCTCTTTTTTGCATAAAACTGATGAGTCCATCTCAAGCACACATCTAAAATTTAAGGATAATTCCCTATGCCGATATGCCAGAAGAAAAAGCGAAACTGGATAACTTTGACTTCTGCCTAAAATAAAATTCAGACGTAAACTTCCTAATCGTCGGTATACAAGCCGTGAAAAAATATAACACTTCCTCACTCTGAGCGCCTCATCAGTTTTGTCTTTTTTTTAATGTGCATTTATATTTTTTTTATCGGGATGAGAACCATCGATATCCATAACTATGGTTTGACAGCTGGCAAACTGTGTTAAGGGGGAACACCACTGTGAACGCGTGAAAATTAAGTGATTTTGATGAATGTTTTTTATAAGTAGGGATGATTATTTGAGGATCGGACAAATTATAATTTATTAAACATATATTCAAATATACTGACACACATTTTTATTAAAAAATATTAAAAATTACAATTGCTATTAATATTAATGCAATGACGTCATAAAAAACTGATGCACCCTGGTGGCCACGATACAGCGGTGAAAAATCATCTAAAAGCAAAAAACCAAAAAATTCTTAAGCTATACATCAATGGCTATCGTCGTACGTGGCGCGTTTTTTTTTTTTTTTTTTTTTTTTTTTTTTTTTTTTGAGAAAATGGTGCAGGTTTGAAAAATGAGTTTGTGTTTTTACCCTTTTTTTTGTTTTAGAAAGGCTTGAAAAAATATTAGTTTTTGGAATTTTTAAAAACGGCTATGTACGACTGTAGCCAATACATGTTCAAAAATTAAAAACAAAAATTAAAATCGGTTCATAAGTCTTCAAGAAATCGAAGCCACCGTGTTCAAAAAAGTCGTTTTGAGAACAGCGCTTTTAAAGCTTTCATTGGACGTTGCAACTCACTACCTGCACTTATTGTATTGGGTATAACTTCGTCAATTTTCAAGATTTTAAGTTAACATTTTTTTACATATTTTTGAATATATCTACTTTAAGAAAATGCAAAAAAAATCGATTTTTATTTTAATCATAGTGGTGTTCCCCCTTAAAAATTATATTTTCTACTAGATTATAATAAAAAAAAATGCATTCCAACATAGAAAACATATGAATTCAAATTTCAAACTTTATACAAAAATTGGAAAACTGTTTAATTACAATTTAAGTAAATCATTACTAATTTATAATTTATTTAGTCTACTATTTTTTATATAGAGAACATGGAGAAAAAAATTTCAACAGCCAACTGGAATTTAAGTTTTTTTAATTCCTGTTTAAAAATTTTGAAAATTTTTTGATTAATTTGTTGTCCAAAGTTTCAACATGGATCTATATGATCTTCATTAGATGATGAACTATGCTTATATAAATAAGATAAATTAGATTAAAAAAAGTCAAAACTTGCCAAAATGTTGAGTTGCTAAATTTTTTTGCGAGCTGTACGTGCACACATATTTTTCTCTATCAGAATCTACTAGCGAAAACATGTTATTTTGGGGAAAAAATTTGATTTAGCCGTAGGGGGTAATCTCTTCTATACATTTTATGTTTATCTATCCATCTAAAGTTCTATCTATCCAAAATATTGACCACCTCATAGAGTTTGTTTTTGTTTTAAATGCAAAAATAAGCTCTACACCTCCACGAAATTCCAGAAAAAAATTCTTGATACTACAAACATATATATGAGGTATGTTTCACTACTTTTTCGTTACATATGTATGTATGTATACATACATGTGCACATATTTAATTCTAAGAGGCGTACAAAAAATTAAAAAAAAATATTTCTGCTTAAAAGCTTAAGCTCTGCCAAAAAATTGTGTTATTAATTGTTGAATGATATTAGTCAGTAAACTATTTGCTTTCATACATATGCCCATAAATATGTATGTAAATGCACATATACCATATATAAAATTGTAAATGACAAAATACATAAAAATTTAAAACGTATAATTAATAATAAAATATAAATTTTGGAAGGCTTCCAGTGCACCCAGTCACTTTTACATTTCCGAATTTTTCGAAGATAGAAAATGTTAGCCCACATTACAAGACATCTCTCACACTTTCAAAGAAAAGAGAAATATTTTATAACTCAAAACAGACCGACTAAAGAATAAAAACAAACAAAAAAAAATGAAATAAAACAAAAACATTGCTGAGTCATAAAGGTATTTTCAAGCGTTTTTCTTCGCCTATAAACGTGCAAAAATTTAAGGAAGAAGAAGCATTCTTGCTCAAAGAATTTTTGTACAAGCGCTGAAAACACTTTTGCTTGCAAAGAATTTTGCGTTTTTTCTTAGTTTTTTATTTAATTTTTTCTTTCCTTTCATTGTTTTTATTTTTTTTGTGCTTGTGCTTGTAAATGTTAGCGGTCTCCCCGCAGATGACTAGATGTCGTTTTGTGTTAGCACACACACACAAACAAAAATGGCTAATAAACAAACTAGAAAAAAAATGAATAATAATGCATCAAGTAGAGCGTTGAAAATGGGGAGAGCGCGCGAGAGAGCGACGCCGCTTTTAACGTTTTGAATTTGCGCTAAATGACGATGATGACAGAGCAGTTGTGGGTATTTTTCGCAGAAATTCCGAGGCATTAAAACAGAGAAGAACCCAAAAATAGAGAAAAACGCAAATAAGTTATTAAAATTAAAATCTAAATAAATAGTTAGAAAAACAACCACAAAAACCAAAACCAGAACGATTTGAAAATACCAACCGCGGCGGCGCAAAAAATCAAAGAAGTTCAGGCCGAATTAATTACAAAGGGAAGGGTATGCAATGTTGTTATCTATGTGTATATGTGTATGGATGTATGATGATGAATTACCATATTCACATAATAAAATTATAAATAAAGGCAACAGCGCACGTTTTCTGGCCAAGGCATGGCAATTTTTTATGTAGGTAAAACTGACGACGATAAACGACCGTTAAATTTTAAATAAATACCTGCCAGTATTGACAAGATTCGTTTTTTTCACTCACTTATGAATGTATGTAGCTATTATGCTTGTGGCGTTACTAACCGGCATCGATTGAAGGTAGTCGAAAACGCAATAAGTATATGAAAATGAAATGAACAACAAAATAACTCATTCACATTTCAGTACTGGCAAATGTGCGCTGATTGGCGGGTGTTGCTGATTTCAGCTGTTCATTTGCCTAATTCTACGACTTGGTTTATTTGTAATTTTTAATTTTATTTATTTTATTTTTAAAAGAAATACACGGCATTTCTTGTTAACGTTTTGCGAATTATGTATGTAGGAATGTGCGTATAAAACCTTCGCAGTTGCGAGTTGTGAGTTGCGAGAATTATTTGTAATATTTCTAATGAGCTTAATTTTTTTCACCTGAGTAACTATGCGTACACGCACATACATATACACGTGAAATTAGGCAGTTTTGTAATTTTTGAAAATATTTTAAATACCTAAAAAATGATATAGCACACGAGGGACTAACAACAAAAGTTCGGTTGGTTGACTAAAAGGCAAAGGCCAAAAAATACAATTTTAATGTCTTTAATAAAAAATAATTAATTTAATATATCTGTCAGTTATGGCGCTAACTAGTCACTTATCGCTGTTAAATTCTTCAACATAATCGCCTTTGATCTCCATGCACTTTAGAAGTCGAGAGACCCATTTCGGAAACTAATAGTTTTCAAAACGTGATTTTCTTAGTCTAAGTTAGTCGAGTTACTGCGAATTTGAAGTCTGCCAAATATCCAAAGAAGTAAGAGTTTTGACAGCGAAAGCGTGCAAGAGAAAGTATACAATACTCTCCATTTTCTCTTCGTTTCCACAGCTGCGACAAAAGTCGTTAGAAGGTAACCGCATATGTCTCCCATTTAGCCACATTCCTATGGGGTTCCAGGCCATAACTGCGATATTTAGGGACTTAAAATATTTGGGGCACCACAGATTGATGGATTGCTATATATCCCAGCAGTGGGTTGGAAATGTCTCCTTAAATTCGCAATAGAAACAAGCCCCGTGCGGGTGGACTATTTCAAATCGATGCACTAGGCAGAGCTCCTAGTTAAGGAGCACAACAAAATGCTCAGCAAGCAGTTTCTACTCGAGTGTTACCGTTGGTTTCACCCTTGTAGACACCTGCCAGATGCCTCACAGGCACGTCACGCCAGCTGGCATCTCTTCAACTATTCCGATGAGATCCAGGACAAAACGAAGCGAGAACTACTGGACCGATCAGTGTTTAGACATACGCTTAATGACGTTGATCGGGAAACACTTAGCACCTTCCTAAACTCCCGACCCCAGAATGCAGTAAGGGGAGACCATTTGCAGACGAAGAAGAGCTGCAGCTACCCCGAAAGATCCGCGTAACTTTGGGAAAATTACGCTCTGGATACTGTAGCAGACTAAACTCCTACCTATCCAGAATTGACTCCGACATTCCCAACATATGTCCAGCATGTGAAGGCACTCCGCACGATAATAACCATCTTTTCACATGCCCCATCAAACCTACCCACCTAATACCCCTTTCTCTCTGGACGCAAACTATCGAAACCACACGTATTCTGGTCCTACCGTTAGATGAACTAGACGAAGACGACCGGTAACTACATTACACTAACAGGGTTTAGTAAGTTGCTACAACAATAACAACAACAACAAATTTCAAAACGCTTAACTAACGAACTCCAATTGGTATCGCTATGGAACGAACTAGTCTATGCATGACTGCAAGTCAACCAAGCCAACCTAACATAACCTATTAGCCAGTGCCAGCTGATATTAAAAACTACTGCCATTAGATTGGTTGAGGTATATGATGCCCCTAGATCTGTTTCTATCCATGCTGGGTCATAACTGTCTAGTTAGCGCACCGGTTTTATGAAATAGCAGCCACTGACTTTTACAAAAGAAGTCTAACCAAACTCCTCCAGAAAAAACATACGAAGGTTACATAGTAAACTAAAGTAAAAAAAATTGAAATTATGAAACACAAGAATCTGCATGGAGGTGATCGACAAGCTTAAGGTCTCACAGATATAGTATTAAACAAAACTAGGTGCCCCAACTGTTTCCAACGCAAAAAAATCTGCCAACAGAAATCTGTCAGCATTGCCATTTCAGTGGGTTTAGTCGGCAGTGGCATAGTGTAGATATGCAAATAAGATAAGTACCTAACAGCTGATTGCTAAATTTATCCACAGTTGAGACCATTTTATTGGAAAGTCACAGTGATGCATTCAATAATTAACAAACAAAATGCATAGATTCAAATACAATTCGTTGGAATATTGCCAAAATCGCAATGAATGTTAATAAATAATAAATAAAAATATTGAAATTGGGAAGTTCAGCACTAAAAAATTGTTGAGTGCAGATGTTGATTAAAGAATGTATTATTTGTCCGCCAATATTTTTTTACTACAGTAAAGAAAAAAGAAAAGAACAATCTCACCCTGAAAAGTTACTATTCAAATGCACCCTATGTTCCATAAAATTAATTTAGTAGGATGTCCATTTGTTTCCCACTATTTTTTTCTTCCAGTTAAAGTAAAAAACAATTACAAATAAAACAACAGAATTCGGAAAAGTTGCAGTTCAACTGAGCCACTCTATATTTAGAAAAAATAGTTAAGTCGTAAGAGGTAGACTTTTCTATGCAATCACTTTTACAAGAATTACTTATATCACGTACATATGGTACATACATACATATGCACGTATTTTACAAAATACAAAGAATAATTGCAATACAAAAAGCCGAATGAAAGAAAAATTCTAGGCATCGAAGTCGAAGAAACAAGTTCAATTAGCTATTAATTATTAAATTAAATAGATAAATGTGAACAGATGTGATAGGGGCAACTGAATTGCTAGAAGAAAATATTGGCGGGGACAAATGTCTTGCTGATTAAATTATCTGTTTAAAACATTTTGCGCAAGAAATTTCCATTACTACCCAGCAAACTTCGAACTGATGTCGCACGTAGTGAATTAGGAACTAGTTATAGTCAGTTTTCTTTTGCTTATGAGGATAGACTAGTTTAGAAGGTTACCTCCCAGTCGAAGGGTTCACTTGAAGTTGAAAATTAATTGATAGCATTGGTGGTAGCATTGAAAGTAGGAAAGGGAAGAGATGAATATCAATATTTGAATGAAGTCAAATTATGAGTATCTTCCATATAAGCAAGTAATGAATTTCATATGGGGATATATGCTAAACAACGTCAATTTAACTTAGGAGAAGGAATCTCGTACAAAATTCGGAATATCAAATTTATGTTGGTAGGCTTGGCAACTTAAGGGGGTGGTAGGGTTTAGCGCTAAAAAAAAACACTTTTTTTTTTAATTTTTGCAGAATAGGCTTAAGATACTTTAATAAAATCAGTTGCATGTTATTGTACATCTTCTCAATAAGTTTTTAAAAAATATTAATAATAAAATATTGACAAATAAGCCCATGGCAGAGTTTTTTTGGAGATATGTTTTTCGAGAGGTGCTCTGCGGTGCCAATCGGCATTCGTCGTAGAATCATCTGAAACTAAAAAAGTCGAATTTTTCAGTTAAAGTATGACGTAATGCTCCCCTCTACATAAATAAAATTTTTTTTTTCATTTTTGTAATATAGTTTTGGTGGCAAAAAAACGTAAAACGAGCATTTTTGGCGAAAAATTTCGCCATATTTGTAGTGAAAAACAACCTTAAAAAAAAAAAATAAAAAAAAGTGTAGGGGGGAGGTATTTTTGATTTAGAAAACGTGTGCCAAATTTGAAAAGAATCGGTTGAATAGTTTCGGAGTTGTGATTGGCACCGACTTTTAAGTTTCGGGAAAAACGCGTTTGAAAAAATGACTCTGAGAAATTATCGATGCTCCGCATTCGAGGTAGAGTGCCTACAAAGGCTATAACTTTGAGAGTTCTGCTCCGATCCACTTAAAATTTTGACACAACATTCTTGAAATGATTTACTATAAGATGAGTGAAGAAAAAAAAATTCGATTTTGTGACCCTACCCCCCCCTTAACTTGTTTGACTGCTATTTATTTTATTATTTCATTAGCCTGTTTCATACTGTGTGGCCAGTTGTGATTTACAACTTGATAAAAAAAGCTAAGGATAAATATTATTTCGTTGTAAACTATAGGGATTTCTATTCATCGAAATGGAGTAAAACAAGCTGGGCACGAGGTATTGTTTTTTTAATTTTAGTTTTTGATTTTATATTTTTTTCCTTTTTTTATTCTTTTCCATTTTTTTATTTTTTCCTTTTTTATTTCCCCCCTTTTTCCTTATTTTTCCTTTCGTTATTTTTCATATTTGTTTTTTTTTTTAGTTTTATTTTGTTTTTTATTTTATTTTTATTTTTTTTTTAGTTTTATTTCGTTTTTTATTTTTATATTTTTACTCTTTTTATTTTTTTTTAGTTTTTTTATTTTATTTTTTATTTTTTTTGTTTTACTTTTTTTATATTTAAGCAGTATAGGCAGTCTAAGAAAACCGTAAGCATTATTCAATAAAAAAAGGTTTGCTCAGTAAGCAGCTTTCTCATTCCCTCTTGACAAATCGGCTCCCTTAGCAAAACACTGGGTTGCTTACTACAGAAATTTTTGCAAAAGTGGAAGAAAAGCAAAAAAATTTAAAGGAAAACATTTCGTATTCAAAAGGGTGTATAAGAACTTGCTCGGTATGTGAATTACCAAAACGATATGGAAAACATACTGATATACAGCTTAATTCAGGATACCATAAAGCATATTTTTGGGGCAATGAAGAGACGGACGCTTTGACAATTTGAATCCGATGCCTTTCCAATACAGGTTCGGGGAGTACTTACTAGGTTACCTTAAAGGAGCATAAGTACCAACAAGAGCTCATTTGTCGAGGAGCCTCCGATATTGTTACAAACAACATTTTCTATCATTTGGTGTTTCATGCCCGGGCTAGTTTGTCAAGTAGTAAGAATAATCTTGACTTGGGGGGATCAAAACTAGAAACTTACGTGGACGTGAGTATGCTCACAGTTTGTTGTTAGTCAACTTAATTTATGATGAGTTCGCTTCTCTGAAAGGCTTTCATTAGGGCCATAATGCTTAAGTAATATAAAAGCGTCAAATTAGCAAAAATTCCCAACTTCGTGATCAGTTTCCAGTTCAAAAATTAACTCACAAAATATCAATCTGGGTTTAACTTAATAAGCTTTTTTTAATATTATTTCTGGGAATTTCCGTTTGTATCATTTATATTTTAAGTAAAAAGAAAACATTTTTTGCTACCATTTTTCCAAAAAGGTATTCAATTTTTCCACTTTTTTCGCCATTCTTAAATGCGACCCTTTGTAAAAGAGTGTCAAAATTCGAATGTCACAAGTGAGCAAACCTTTAATAATTGAATCATGACCGTAAGAGAATTCGAGCCAAATCAAACTGTTTACGTCCATTCTGGAAATCTGCGGATGTGTAAGTGGCTCAGAGAAACAATAGATGCCAGTCAAGGCGATCTTCACTATGAAGTACTGTTCCATGGAAAAAGGGTAAAGAGGTAGGTAGATCGAATACGGAAAGCTCCAGGCGATCCTGATAGAATATCGCCCGCAGTTGATTATTAGAAACCGAGTTTTGCAACTAAAGAAAATGTCACTATGGCAGCGGGCTCAGATGAAATGCCGATCGCTGGGGAATTGCCGCAAACCGTATCATTAGAAGATTTAAAAATTGTAATGGTCTTAAAACTAAAACAATTCATTAAGCACGTATGAAAAGCACCCAGTGGTGCAACCTAAAGTGTTTGGTTATTAGCGTAATAAGTCCATTGTTGACTTTCTTTTCAGTCAGTTAAATAAAATCTATAGAAAACTAAATATTTGTTTTGCCATACCGTACTTCCTAACATTAGCAAGGAACATTCTAAATATATGTATATCTTGTTCTTAAGAATCTTAATAGAGGACTTACGGAGAAAGTAGGATTAAAGAAATACGGACTTAAAAATAAATTAAATATCAAATTGAAAAGCCGTAACACAAAGTTTGAAACTTTGTACACAAATTTTCAGAATCTTATCGAACTTTCAACTTTTTAACCAAAAATAAAATTTTTTTAGGCTTGGCGAATAGCCGAAATCACAATTCTTTGAATTTTGCTCACTAGACATCACAGTGTAAAAAGAATTGCAATACATATTCACAATTATATGTATGTATATACAAAGTAACTAAACACATAAACCAAATGCCTTTTTTTCAATAAATTTGTTTATTATTTTTAATTGCCTGTAAAGGTATGAGCTCATTTGCTCATTATTGCTTTTTGCTTTATTACTTTACTGGTTTTAATTTTCATTTTTCTATAGTTTGTTTGTTTACTTACGCCACTGAATGTTAAAATAAACAATTTTGAATAGTCAATAATTAAAATGAAATTTTTGTCGTGCAAATGATCTGCAATTTTTCATAAATATCCGAGTATGAATCATTTTAAGTAGATAATTAGACACAAGTTCTTGAAATATTTTTAAGTATCGTTGTTTTTTGTTTTTAAATTCTGCTTATTTATGTTTGTGCTGGTATTTTTTTGTTTTTTTTGAAGGTGGAACTATTTCTTTTTGGGTAGGTGCTAATACTTATTACATACATATAAGTATACATACATTTATTCTTCTAAATTGCCTCCACAATTCCCAGTAAAAATGGCTCAAGTCATATTGAGAAGTACAAGCTCATAAGTAGGTAATACTAGTACTAGGGTGTGCGTTTTTTTCTAACACATGCGTTGTTTTCACATTCTTGCATATGCATCTTTCACTTCACCACCAAAAGATTTAGAATTTTTTATTAGTATCTATTCAATACCGAACTCATTCCGGAACGATTTATATCTGGAAAAGGCTGTCACTCCAGCAGCATACATGTATGGGAATTGTTATTGCTGCAACAAAAACAACAACAAAAACATTTACAACAACACCGCCAAACGCAGCAAAGACAACAACAACAACAGGAACAACAAGAACAGGGTCAAGAACAACAATAACCCCAACAACAACAACTCAACAGCAATAAACCCAGCAACAACAAAAAATTATTATTATTGATGCTTGTTGATAACATCATCAAGAGAGTATCGTCTCAAAGAAGATAGCAGCTAAATGCTTTGCTTCCTCGGATAAACTGATATTCACTTTACTCAGTCAATAGTTCACTCATAAGTAGCTTGCTTTCCCAGTAAGTTGTACTAGGAAAGTAGTGTTTTAAGCAGTAGAGAATTTACATACTCGTATTCTGTTAAATTTTTTTTCGACCCTACCAGTCTCCAATGCAAATTTCCAAATCAAGTAAGGCTTGTATATTTAGAACTTCATCTAAAAGTATGTTTGATACAAAAGAAGAGAATTTTCCTCAATTAATAACACCTTCAAGCTACTTCATGAAGCGATAAGACATATTAAGTGCTTCAGAAATGTCAAAAAAGGCATGCCCCATTACTACTCCTATCTTGGAAACAATGAAGAATTACGAGTAAAATTTCTATGTACATCAAAAAACCAAACGGCGCACAGAATTTCTAGCCAATTAGTGAATCAGGTGTCTTGTTCAGCAAAAATCCCACAGAATCTTGAACGATGGTGTAATCTTATCAACGCTTCTTATGCATTGATTTATTTCCGTCACTTTTAATGGTGCAACTTTTCCATGGAAAGCGGGGACTTTATCGGGCGCAAAATAAAAAGAAGCACAGAAATCTTCTAGGCACACTTTTTTAAGTAGCTACAACATTTTTGCTGTTGGCTATTTTTGTACCAACAGTTCGCCCTTATGGATGTACCCGAAATGAGTACACACAGAAAATCGCTTTGTATGTTTAGTTTCCAATCACCCACACATAATTACGAGGAATTACATATGCTAAAAGGTGCTTGAACACATAAAACAACGATATATTGCAGCATTAAAAAATAAAAAAAGACGAAATGGTGATTGAGCTGATGAAAGCAGACATGTAAACAAACACAAGAGGAAGAATTTTTGAGAAAGCAAGTAATGCATTCCATTTGTTTTTCAAAGCAAAAATAATTGAAGGAAGTAGCTGCATGGCTACAGTTTTAATTTCCACAATTTACCGAAAAAGTTGTAGCTTCAGTTCCTTTTTTTTGATTATTGTCAAAATAATAGATGCGCGTCATATTGCCAAGTTTTCATCACCATAACCTGGAGTTTCAACTTAGAACATAGAGCCGAGGTTTGACTATTTATTTATTTATTTTTTTGTCTTTTTTATAAAAATATAGTACATAGTACAAGAAAAACCATATAACTCAAAGTTTCGAGAAATTTTCTTTTTTAATTGATTCAGTTCAGTTTTAAAATATATAAGAATTATGTGAAAACAAATATTTTTGCTCATTTTGACTTGATAGATGGCGCTGGAAGTGATATATTTCTCAAAATTGTTTGAACTATCGACATAAACCTGCCACGACTTTGTATTGGCATTCACATACAAACATTTTTTGTTTTTTTTGCGATTTGTCAATCCAATGTTTACGAGCCGTTTGAAGTTGATGTATGAGTGTATCCTTTTACATAGTCGTGAATTGATAAAATAGTTAGTTAGTTTTAGGGGGTTTGTGAATCAGCCCCAGATATTCACAAACATTTATGAAGAGTGTTAAAGGAATATGTCCCTTCATTCCCAATAGTCTATCGGTAGTTTTGAGAGCATAAGCGCGGTTGTCATATTGTTTGTGAAGACCCAAATTTGACTAAACGTTGAATTGCTGATACCAGATGACCGAGCACTTCACGTTCCCACGTGAATGCCACTTTAGCAGCATTCCCCAAAAGCTTATGGGAAATGTTTAATGTTACAACAAAAACAGCATCATCATCATTAATATCAAAAAACTGCTACAGCAACAACATCAACATATACAACAACAACAAAAACAAGTACTAAATACTTTAGACTTGGAAAAATTGCTCGAAATATTAGTGCCGCCTTTGTTAACAATTCAACAAAAATCTGTGCAACCGTATTTTGCAGAGCTTGCGGAAAATCATTAAAGATATGGGATGAAATCATGGGAATAGGTAGATTGAAGTCGGGGAATATTTTACTGATTAAAAAAGAAACTAATTTCATTCTTCTCATGATTTCATTTTTCCATTTTTTTTCTGATCTAATCGAAGCGTCATTATTGCTGGAAAATAATTAAATTATTTTAAGTTTTTTTTTTAATTTTTTCTAGTTTTTTTTTTAATTTTTAGTTTTTTTTTTATTATTAGTTTTTTTTTAATTTTTTTTAAACAGTTTTTCTTTACTTTTTTCTCTATTTAATTTTATTCTTAATTTCTTTTTTTTTATTTAAAACATTTGTAACAAATTATTTTCTTCTACTGTATTTTGAGTTTTTATTTTTATTAAAAAAATGTTTTTTCTTCATTTAATTTTTTTTTAAATAATTTTTTTTTATGTTTTTTTTATTTAAATTTTTTTTTTATCAAAAATTTTGTTTTAGATTTTTTTTAATAAAGAAAATTTAATTTTGTTTTATTTTTTTTGTTCCAATGTTTTTTTATATATTTTTTTTTATATTTAAATTTTTTTTTTTTAAATTTTTATTTGCTACCCTAAAAGCAAAGTAGTGTTTCATAGAGCCTCACAGAATTTTCTTTCTTAATTTGCCAAAAAAATCAAATTACAAACAGCAACCAAATTTTGTAGTTATATTCTAAAAATTATTGCCTCGACATATCCTTAACTGACACACATAGTTATGTATGTACATTAGGGCGAGCAAATTTGTTTTTGAACTGCATAAGCGATTTTATTTCGGCGATTAAAATATTTTAGTGGAAATTCTGAAGAAAAAAGTCCAGTGAATCTAAAATGAATTTCGAGCTGTTTTATTTTTAAATCGCTTATTCATGCCCAATCCTCAACTTACTTTTTAATATTTCGTTACATTGTTTTTAAGAAAATGTGCAAATGCGGTTTTTGGGCAGGAGAAATTAATTTTTTATGTCTATTTTGCTCAAAACATGTGCTAGATAGCGTAAAATATTTCAGTCGACGAAACAAATTAGAGAAAAAATGTTAACCACCTTAATGCACATACATGCAGTTGTGCACAAGTACAAGTGTGAAACTTTTCAAAAGTTATTGCAGCCGTTTGAAGTCTTATTTGAGATACAAATCGCTCAAATGGTAAATGGGAATTTTTTCAAATATTTTTTTTTTCTTTTTTTTTGCTTTCGAAATGAGTACAAATACGACAAAATTTTTAAGCAAAATAGTTTTAGATTTATGATTATTTTACGTATTGTCGTTCCAAGAAAATGGGTACATACTTTCTTTTAAATGTAAATTGATTTAATTATTTTATGGTTCGTCTCGAGGGACAAACGCTGCTTTATGGCCAACAAAATTCCGAATGTTTTGTTTATGTATTTCATATGCATTCCCTGAAATATAAATGCACAATTTATTCTAGAGGATTGTGGTTCAAAATATATTTAGCGGGTAATGGCAAATACGACCCTCAAATCTGGTAACATTAATGCGAAAATAGTGTTCATGAAAACAGATATGTAGTTTCGACGGAAGCAGCTGTCTGTGGATTGAGTGAACGCATGATTTAGCGCAATTGCGTATTTTACTTAAATACACATACGTATAAGTACGTAAGTATATTTGGAAATGTATTTAAATTTTTCATCAAATATTTATCTTAATTAGAGGATTTTCAGTAGTTAAATAATAATTTTTACATCGCTTGGTTAGATTTTGAAATAATCAATTAAAAAAAAAATCAAAAAAACAATAATCACACAAAGCTTCGGCCGCCCTAAATTTAATGAAATTATTCCAAAATCGACATGAAAGTGTTTACATAACTCATACATTTACATAACTGTACATACACACCTTCTTTTGCGCCAAAGTAGTATATTGACGTTTAACGTTAAACCCAACAGAGAAAATCATAGTTTCTTGTTGTTAAATTTGTAGAAAAGGGACTATAATACAAGGTGGCGCAAAATTTGACATCCTGTCGGAAGATTTATAATTTTTGCAAATGACGTCGTACGTCAATCATATTTGACACTCGTGAAGTAGGCAGCTGCAGTACGCAAGCAGACAATCAATGGGGCGCGTAAAGGTAAAAATAAATTTTTCCATCACTCGAAATCATTTTTTCGTTTTATTTAGTAAAAGTTATTCAAATACAAATTGGATGATTAATTTTGCGCCATCTTGTGCACATGTATAAACACACATATGCGGAAACCAGCCATACTCTTATGCCCTCACTGCCACTGCCACAACAAGCGAATTTGTGCCAACTAAACCAAACAAAAATTTGCGACAAGTCAACTGGCTATTCGGGGCGTTTGTATGGCACGTGTATGGATGTGCAACAACAACTACAGCAGCATACAGTTTAATGAATCGATAGCAACGAAATACGCTTGCGGCAATAAGCAAATAAATTTATACAGTTATACTTATTTACATACATACAAACATATCCATATATGTACGTATAAGTGTTTGTATTAGATTATAGGAGATATGCCAGCCTAAAATTCAAAATTTTTAATTGAATCTAATAAATGCAGCAAAGGCATGTAAAATTCAAGTCTGCTTGCGGTAAAGTAAAAGAATTTGGAATTTTTCGCCTTTACAATGTAAAAATGTAGTGTGGATGTGTGTAAATGTGTATGTACTTATGTGTACATACATGTGCATATGCTTGTGCAAATACATTTTATTAGTTTGAAATATTTCTATGGCTAAATATTTCAGGGAACTGAAATTTTAGAATTGGGTTTTAATTGTTTTAAGTGAGGAAAAAATTTCACGAAAACAATTGGGATAATAAATTTACGAGAAAGCACTTCGAGTTAAATGATTTTCTGAATTTTTGTACGTAAATAAATGCGTAAATGAAGGCTGAATATGAATTATATAGATAAAATGCGTTTAAATGATATTTGAAAAAAAAAATATATATATATATGGAATAAAATAAAGTGAAATAAAAAGAAATAAAATAAAATAAGTCGAAAATAATAAAAAATTTTATTAAATGAAAAAATTATTAAATAAACTTTAGCTAAATGAAATAATATAAAAGAACAGAAGATAAGGAAAAGGAAAGGAAATAAAATGAAATAGGATCAAATAAAGTGAAATAAGTAAAAAAAAAATTAAAACAAAATGAGATAAAATAAATAAACTAAATCAAAAATAAAATAAAATAAAATAAAATAAAATAACGTGAATCAAATTAAATAAATTAAATTAAAGGAAATAAGATCAAATAAAAAATATTAATTAAATGAAAGAAAAATAAAGTAACTAAAATAAAAAAAGATTAAATTAAATTAAATAAAAACAAACAGATAATTTAAAATGAAATGAAATATAATAAAATAATCAAATTAAATTACAAAACATAAATAAATAAAATAAAATAAATTTCAAAAATATTCAAAATAAAGTACAATTAAATTATATTCAAAATATTTAAAAAAAAATAACTAAATAAAAAACAATGAATTAAATGAAATAATAAAATTATTGTAAATTAAATTAAAAAAATAAAAAAATTAAATAAAAAAAAAATTTGAAAAAATTTGAAAAAATAAAAAATAAAAAACATTAAATTAAATTGAAAAAATCGAATAAAATAAAATGAAAAAGTTGGCTTAAATTAAAAAAATTATAAATATGTCAAATAAAGAATATTTGATTCTGTAAAAAATAAAAAAAGTAATGAGATAAAACAAAAATGAATTAAATTAAAAAAATAAATAAAATAAAATTTACCAAAAACATGTTGTTAAATGAAAAAATAAGTAAATAAAATATAAGAGAAATAAATAAAGAATATTAAATAATATAAAATAAAAAAAATGTATGAATTAAATGAAGGAAAAATTAAAATAAAATAAAAACAATTACCTTAAAAGAAAAAAAAAGATTAATATGTAATGAAATTAAATAAAAACAATGATTAACTTAACGTTTCAGCAAAATAAATAAATTGTAGCAAATAAATAAATTAAAATTTCAAACTTTAGAATTTTTAGAAAAATTCAACTTGAGTATAAAAAATTTGCGTTGATTTTTTATAATTTGCTCTTGTTGACGGTGTTATGCATTTTTTTCCATATAACTAATGGATCGAATTTTTTTGTACAGAGAAAATCCAAAGAAAGCCAGCAAAAAAAGAAAAAAATTAAAAATCAAAGTGAATTTTGAGCCACTTTAAATGGGCTGCATACCTAGAATTTTTCTAAAAATTTAATTTTTTTAAGCCACTTTATTCCATTAGTTATACAACTGTATAAGTATTCAGCATTTTTCTACAAAATCTGATTAAAAAGCAGTAATTTTTTATAGAAATTTGTAGATTTTTTTAGACTAGATTTTAATTTAGTACAAAGTTTGAAACTTGAAGTAATATGTTTATTTTGTTGTAGTGATATGAACTATATTTTATAAATAAATTAAATAAAAAATAAATACGTAATCAAAAATTTGTCGCACAGGTGTATATTTATTTCATAATTCGTAGCACAAATTAATAACTCATAATTCAAAATTCAAAAATAAAAAATGTTGCATTTAACTTACATAAACCACGAAATCGAAAATTTCACCTTTTAAATTCATCTCCTGACCTTTTGTTTACACTACCACTAACGGGTCCAAACATTTGCTTCAAAATACGAGCATTTCCAGCAATTTGATGGTGTTCAATTAAAGCGAATTCCATACAGAAACACATGGCACCAGGCCAGTGCAATGCAATAAACAATCGAATACATCATAAAAAATTTCAACCACAACACCAACCAAAACCATTAAAGCCGAGAAGAATGCATTTCTACATAAATTAAAAGAAAATTCTTCAAGTAAAACTACCAGCTACATTTACTGTGGTAGCAAATTATATTTAATAAAAAAACACCAAAATAAGGCAGCAAATGAGTGCGAAGACGAGGACGAACAGACTCAAAACATCTGTACCCGTTCGTTGGCTAAGCAAATTGAGCAGTAATCGACGCCAGCGCCAAATATGAATTCCTTAAAAAAATGAGAACTTCAAGTCACATTACTTTCAGCAATCGATGCCGGCATGCGCGGTGCTTGGCTCACACGAGAGCTATTAACAGTTGCGTAACTTACCAACAGCAACACGAAACAGGCTGCAAACCCAAAGATTTCGAGTAGCAAGTTGGAAAAATGGGCTAATAAAATGTGTTAAGCAAATATATAAAAATAAGATTTGGGGAAATGGGGAGTGAAAATAGGGAAAAGCAAGATATTGCAACATAATTAAAAAAAAACAACAACAAAACAGAAGCTAAACATTCCAATAATGATACAGAACAATTAAAGAACACAATAACAATAACAATTAAGTAAAAGGCGGGTGGTCCGGCCCAAGCGACGCCAACAACAGCAAGCAAACCAATGTGCACCGAGTTGCAACTTGCAGCAGCACGTTCGGGCCATTTGCATTTTCCTCGTTTGTAATTAGGGCCAAATTGAAAGATGCCAATTTTTTCGAACTAAAAAACATATAAAGCAAAAAAAAAAACAGGAGGACAAAAAACAACAAAGAACAACAACGCAATGCAGCAGTCCGCGTGCAAGTGCAACAGCAGCAATGCGCAAGTGAGGCAGCAACGGGAGAAGAAACAGAGCAATGCAGGCAGGCAGGCGCTCGTTCGACGGCACGCCAAAATGCGTTTTGCTATGCCATAGGCAGAAAATACCCGTACACTACTTGACTTCAAAGTTTCAATTACTAGTTTTGTTGTTGTTTTTTTATGCTCTGTTTTTTTGTTTGTGTATAGAATTCAAATAAATAGCCAAGTGGCGTCGGGGGCATGGTTGCATACAAAATTGCGCTACATTCGATAAGTGCATTGTGCTGCACACAGCTGAAAATAATGCTAAGCGCATCCGCAATTTCGTTTGTTGTCTACCCACAGCCCAGCCCAGGCCACCAACTCTTGCAGCTGCCTCCACCATAACGCTGGTGTTTATTTGTGTTTCGCGAAAAGGAATGCTTCAACCGCAGGGGCTTGAGTATTTTAGGTATTTAAATAATGTTGAGCATAAATCGTTCGCTTTTTATTTGCATGCACTGTATTTGCGCACTTTTATGGTTAAAAGAATAGCAGGAGGTAAATTCTTCACGACTCCGCCTCGGCTCTTATTGAATTATCGTTGGGGTGTTTGTTGTTGAGACGTGTGCCATAATGAGCACGCGTTTGTTTTTGTTTTTTTTTTTTGCTTAGTTTTAGAAATGCATATGAAAAGACGAATATGTGTAGAAAGAATTTCAGCAGTGATTTTTTTCTCTGGTGGGATTCCTAATTTATTAGGCTCTAAATCGTCATAAATTCTTGCAAGGAAAATTAGTAGTAGGAATGTCTGTGTGGCTATTGGTGAAGTCATTGTGACGGACAAAGTAATGTGTGCACAAATTCTAAGGCGAAAATAAATTAGAACATTAAAACACAGGAGAAGAAAAATCCACCAGTCGCAATTTTAACACAAAAAGTAAATAAATGAACTGAGCGCAAAATGTGCAATAAAAATATAGTTCATGAGGAAACCAGCGTCGACAGGGACTCTCGACAGTGAAATTATTAACAGAAGCCAAGTATCTTGGGGTAACCGCTTCCACGACAATCGATTTCACATTACCGGAAGCAGCCGGAGAAGGACTGTCATTTTAACGGCATTAACCAATAGTGCATCGAGAATATTGTATGCTGTTCCAACAAAAACAATCTTTAAGTAATTTTATATAGAAAATTATTGAATATAACAGAAATTATTATTATAAAATAAAAATTTATAAAAAACTTATTACTCAATAAATACGTATGTAGGACTACTTTTAAAAATTTATTTTTATTTCGGGGACAATTTTTCAATAAAATAAAGAATTATTTTTGAAGAAAAAAATAAAACTCCAAAAAAAAAATCTTTTTGATGAAAAAATAAAACTAAAAAAAATAATTTTTAATGAAAATAAAATAAATGAAAAAAAAAAATAAAACTCAAAATAACAAACTTATATATGGAAAAAAAAATCTTTTAGATGAAAAAAATAAAACTAAAAAAAATTATTTTTTATGAAGAAAAAATTAAATTAAAAAAATTATTTTTGCTGAAAAAAATAGAACTCAAAACAAAAAACATTATTTTTGAGGAAAAAGAATCAAATTAAAAAAAAAAAAAAATAATAAAAAAAATAAAAAAAATAATAAAAATAATAATAAAATAAAAATATGAATAAATTATTATTATATGAATAAATTATTATTATATGAACAAATAAAACTCAAAATTAACAAAATCTCTTATGATAAAAAATATTTTTTTCATGATAAATATAAAGCTCCTAAAAAAATTATTTGTGATGAAAAAAAGTTTTTCTTAATTAATTTTTGATGAAAAAAACAAACTAAAAAAAATTATTTTTGATCAAAAAATATTAATAAAAACAAAGTATTTTTGATGAAAAGGATAAAACATACAAATTAAACTGAAAAAACATTTTTAATAACTAATATTAAAAAATATTTATTTGTAAAAATTTGTTGAAAAGAACAAATTTTTTTAAATTTTTATTTGTATTGAAAAGAACAATTTTTGTTTTTAATTCTTTTTGATGAAAATTCAAACTAAACTAAAAACAAATTATTTTTTAGAAAAAAATTTAATAGAAATAATATTTATATTTTGATGGAAAATATATATATTTTGACGGAAAAATAAAAAAAAGTAAAAAATTGATGCAAAAAATTAAACTAAAAACAAAATTATTTTTTTATAAACCAAATTTTAGCTAAAAGTGGTAATTTCTAACGAAAGCAATAACATTTAATTTAATTTGAAAATTATAATTTTTGATGGAAAAATAATACTCAAAAACATTTTTTTGATAAAAAGAATATTCTCTGATTAAAAAAAAACCTAAAAACTAAAAAACAAAAATATTATTTTTGTTAAAACAATTTAACTAAAAGCAGTCATTTTTAATTAAAAAATCATTATATGCATTAAAAAAAATTAAAATTAAAAAAAATATTTTGATGAAAAAACATTAAGAAATAATCATATTAATAGTTAAATTAAAGTATATAAATTAAATTTAAAAAATTATTTTGATGAAAAAGTTTACTTTTTATTTATTATTTAAAAAAAAACTAAAAAAACGTTATTTTAATGAAAAAAAAGCATACAAAAATTAATATATTTATTGAAAAAATAAAAAAAAAAATATTTTAATGAAAAAATTAAACTTAAAAGAAAAATAAAGTATTTTTGATAAAAAAATAAAACTAAAAAAAAAATTAACAAAATATTTTTGATAAAAAAAAACACTCAAAAAAAGTTATTTGTAATTACAAAAATTACATAATGACAACAAACTGATGAAAAAAATTTAATTGAAACAAAAAAAATATTTTTGATGAATAAATAAAAAATATAATATCAATAAAATTTAATTATTTTGGATGGAAAAAATAAAATTAAAAAATATAATAGGACTATGAATAAGTTCGTGCGGTTTTACAACAGATGGCGTAACTTGATTATTATTCCATCGATCCACATTTCCAAACATTCATTGGAGAGCTACTGTCGTAAGGCACAAACGTCAGTATAAGTTTTTTATTTGAAGCGTAAACAACAATATTTTTACCACACTTGAAAATGTCGAATTTCGTGCCAAATAATGTGTTTTTGCGGGGAATTCTTCTTCATTATTTTAATATGAAGAAAAAAGCAGCCGAAAGTCATCGTATCTTGGTGGAAGTTTATGGTGAGCATGCTCTAGCTGAGCGAACGTGCCAGAAGTGGTTTGCACGCTTTAAAAGTGGTGATTTTGGCTTGGAAGACGAAGAACGCGAGGGTGCGCCGCCAAAGTTCATGGATACCGAATTGGAGGAATTGCTCGATCAAGATCCGGCTCAAACGCAAGAAGAGGTTGCAAAAACTTTGGGAGTTGATCAATCAACCATTTTCAAACGTTTAAAAGCCATGGGAATGATCTGAAAGGTAGGCCATTGGATGCCGTATGAATTGAAGCCAAGAGACGTTGAACGCCGTTTTATGGCATGCGAACAACTGCTTCAACGGCACAAAAGAAAGGGTTTTTTGCATCGAATTGTGACTGGCGATGAAAAGTGGGTCCATTACGACAATCCAAAACGTCGGGCAACGTATGGATACCCTGGCCATGCTTCAACATCGACGTCGGCGCAGAATATTCATGGCCTGAAGGTTATGCTGTGTATCTGGTGGGACCAGCTGGGTGTTGTGTATTATGAGCTACTGAAACCGAATGAAACGATTACGGGGGATGTCTACCGACGACAATTGATGCGTTTGAGCCGAGCACTGCGAGAAAAACGGCCGCAATACGCCGATAGACACGACAAAGTTATTTTGCAACATGACAATGCTCGGCCACATGTTGCACAAGTGGTCAAAACATACTTAGAAACGCTCAAATGGGATGTCCTACCCCACCCGCCGTATAGTCCAGACCTTGCGCCATCCGATTACTATCTCTTCCGATCGATGCAACATGGCCTGGCTGACCAGCACTTCCGTAATTACGATGAAGTCAAAAAATGGATCGATTCGTGGATTGCGGCAAAACCGACCGAATTTTTCACAAAGGGAATCCGTGAATTGCCAGAAAGATGGGAAAAAGTAGTCGTAAGCGATGGACAATACTTTGAATATTAAATTTGTAACCATTTTACGTCAATAAAGTTTCAAATTTCGAAAAAAACCGCACGAACTTATTCATAGTCCTATTATGATTATTTCTGATGATTTTATATGATTATTATGATTTATAAATAACAATTCACAAAAACAAAAAACAATATTTCAGAGCGTAAAAATATCAGTCGCAAAATTAGTTTTATTGTTGATCAAAAACTTATTAATTATAATTTTTATAATAGATATCGCTCCAAAATTTTTAAATCGTAGCACTAAAAATTATACTCAAAACTGTTCTCCGATATATGGAGGCTTTCGCTATTAAATATAAAAAATAACCATTATTTCGGTATCATCTTTAGCATTCCAGATGCATATTCCCATCAGATAGCCGTCTAGTCTAAATTAAATCAGAATTATTGCGTAATGAATTTAATTTTTTAGGCTTCACGAAGGCTGTTTAAATAAAACTGAATTTATGGAAAAATTCTTTAACATGCCAATAAATAATACATTAACCACACCGAGCAGCAACAAAACTGCAGCATATGAATTCAAAAATGAGTAGTTGTTGCGTGAGTCTTTTTGACGCTTACGCGTTTAAATAAGCAGAGTATTTGAGGTCACACTATAAACACAATTCGTTTTTTACTATTAAAATAAACAAACCAACGAAAGCATGGAAAAGTGAATAAATGAAAAACATTACGAAAATGAACATGAAAAGAAAATAAATAAAGCGTTTAATAAGTAAACAAAACACAGAAGGATTGTCATGCTTTTTTGTGCTGAGAGAACTTACGATAAACAAAATAAATGAGCGCATAATAGGCGAGGATAATGCACCAACACAACGAATCAAAAAAAAGAAAGCAAAAAAAAAACAAAAAAAAAATTTAATTAGCATCAAAGTGCAAATAAAAATTGACAAATAAAAAAATATGCAAACAAAAGTTAACTAAAAAACGAAAAACCAGAAGGTACGCGAAGATGCGATAAAACGCTCAAAAAGCCTCTAATATCTGTTGCAAGTGGTCGGGCAGGCATTTTTTTGGGCGGGACTGTTAAGCACGCACACAATTTTTGGTAGCTGCTAGCTGATAGTTCGCTATGTACATACAGATTAATGGAAGGTATTTACCGAAATAATGCCCCTGGCATACAAATAAGGCAAATAATATCCAAAATGAAAGGAGTGTAATAAAACGAGTGTGACGGAAAGAAGCTACCAACCACATACCGCCGACTCGCCTGGCTTACCAAATGCAGAAGAGTACTGACTTACGTACGAGTATTTATTTTGTGGTTTTTTGTTTTACGTCGACTTCTGAAATGGCATATGGACTTTTATTGCGCACGAATTAAAAAAAAACACAGTTTATGAATGCTTTTAATGTTAAATCATGTTTAATTTCCATTAAAAATTATATTGAGACACACACATACATAGGTATGTGCATACAAATGGGTAGCTAAAATAGCAAAAGTAAATACATATCTCGATTGCACAACAAGCCATTTGTTTTAAAAATAAAAATGAATACATTAATCTATCCACCACTCACAAGAAATGCTGTAATTACAATGCATTCTAGTGTGGATGTGTGTGTGCGCACTTTTTTTTGCGTTTGCAAAACAACTGGTATTTCCAAAATAAGTATTCATCTATTGAAGCGTGAAGGTGTCGCTTGAAGTACTTCCAAGTACAAACAAACATACATAGTTAGAAAAAGTGTGGGCTGCGCGCTTATTAGAATTAGAGAAACAATGTAGACACATTGAGCCAAAGATCACGCCGCAAATATTACTAACTCATGTAAATATGTAAATGAATACAACAGCATCAGGCGAATGGGGCTAAATAAATTTTACAATTCTGTTTGAACTTGTAAAACTTTTATTTTTTTATGACAATACTGCACGCTCGTGCACAAAGAAAGTAAGAGAAATAATAGTAAAATGGAACGAGCTGGCAAGGCAAATATATGCATAATTCAAAATTTAACGAGTTCCACCCACAAAAGTATACATTTATTACAAAAGAAAAAAAAAGACAGATGGCTTAAATGAGTCAAAACTATAGAAAATCGATAACTAACGACCGTGACGTGGAAATTAGAGATACTCCGCGCGGTGTGAGTCCCCTGTCTCTTTCATCAAACCTTCGATTCATTCGAATTTAGCATATCTTACGGCTCTCACAGTCTTTCTATCCTGTAATTAAAAGTTACTCTACTCAGCAGACATCTACACCACTTCCAGTTGGATTTTAGAAAGCATGAATTGGTTTTTCGAAAGCATCAATTGGATTCTAGAAAGGGTCAACAGGATTTTAGAATAATCTATTAGATTTAAGAAAGGGTGAATTGAATTTTTGAAAGCATCAATAAATTCTAGAAAGGATCAATTGAGTTTTAGAATAGCTTATTAGAGCGTCAATTGCGGCAATTAAATTTTAGAATAGCTTATTGGATTTTAGAAAGCGTCAATTGTATTTTAGAAAAGTTTAGTTGGTTATTAGAAAGGGTCAATTGGATTTTAGAATTATTTAAAACGGGTCAATGAATTTTAAGGTCTATAAATTTTAGAACGGGTCAATTGGATTTTAAAATAGTCTATTGGATTTTAGAAAGCGTCACTTTTAGAAAAGTCTATTGGATTTCAGAAAGGGTCTAATGAATTTTAAAATAGTCCACTGAACTATAAAAAGGGTCAATTGGACTATAAAAGGATCATTGGTCTTCATTTATGAATCATAAACTTTAAGTGTTTCAAATTGTAAAGGGGATGCATTTTTTGCACAGACTGTATGTTTGTATTCGCATATGAATTTCTTTGAATAAGTGTTATATATAAAAAAAAACAATAATCCCTAATTACTATACTGCATTTTTATGACTTTTTATAGCAATTCTCATTAAACTCGATTATCGTACGAATTTCTGTTTTGAATTTTGCATAAATTATCCCAAATGCAAACAATGAACCTTTTATAATCAATTTAACCAAATATCTTTAAATGTCATAAATTTCGATGGAAAAAATTTATAGCACAACAGGTCTTACAATTAACCAAAAAATAAAAAAAATTAAAGTGTGAAAAATATTTTCTGAAATTAATATTAAAAAAATAAATAAATAAACGAGAGGGAGGAGTAGGAGTGGAGAAAGGAAAAATCGTTAAAGAGAAAGCAACATTAGAAGAGAATGTTGGGTGATGAGCACGAAACCCAAAAGAGAACTGAGAAAGGCAATTTCTGAGCTTAAATCAAGACACATCCCACAACAGTCAGTTCTACGTTGCCGGAACGCTCTGGAGTTATAACCGGTCAAGTACTGTCACTCCAAAGAAATTCCCCATTCATGTACATATGGGGAACAAGAACAACAACAACCACACCACTAACAGAAACAACAACAAAACCAATAATAACAACACAACGACAATAATAACAACAATCCCAACAATACAACGACAACAACAATATCGATAAAAGCAGCAACACCAACAACAAAAACAAGGTAGCATCAGTAGAGCAAAAACAACTATGGCATGTATTTTGTTCCTGCCAAAAACCTCTAAAATGTCAAATTTGTTAGTGGCGAGTATCTTGTTGCTGCTTAAATTCTTCAGACAAAGTAATAGGCAAACAACGTAAAAGGTAAACAAAGTTTGGCAATTAGAGAACGCATAAAATTATAAAAGACAGATTATAAAAATCAGATGTGCTACTGTTACTGTTACTTCGTTAATGTGCTTTGACTTAAATAAAAACCGCCTTTTTTGACCAAAAATGATAGATTACAAGATTACGACAACCATAAGAGTAACTTTGTCTGTATTGCAAGGAAAATATATTACAAGGTTCGAACATCCGAAAAAAATTGTGAGAGGAACTTCGGCTGCCACATCACCGGGTACTCGGCAGCAGAATTCTGACCACTCATTTTACACGTATTTGGACACTCGTCCAATCAGTCGTTGTTCAGATGGCAACGAATGAAATAGAGACTGACTGTATTGGTTGTTTTCGTATATCACCAACACAATCTCAGTACTTTTGTAAACAGACTGCTTCATAACCCCTGTTACATCAGCCAATCAGCTAATCAGCTTTCAAATTCGCTGAGAGACAGTTAACGGTGTGATGTTGGCCACACTTTGTGAATTCTCTCCAGAGTGGATGTGACATAAAAATTGAATAAACAAGAAAGAGAATGGAATTGTAGGGGAAATTGGCGCTCATGAACAATAATAAATAATATTACAAAATCAGCAGACTCTGTTCAGAAAATTGTGATGCACTAAGAGCAGAATAGCGGTTCGCGGATGTCGTCGGATGCCCCTCGTGGTCTCCTTATGTGACCGTGGTTTATCTTAACCCGTGTTTATACCTTCTCAAAATGACTCAAAGAGCAAATAACAAATGGACTTCCAATTAACCAAGGATCACCACATCATAGGGGCAATGGCAGATATGCTGACTGGTGATAGGTGAATGATGAAAACAACTAAATCCTAGCCAAAGTTAAATTCAATCTTAAGCTTAAGGTCAATTCAGTCCATACACCCTGCAAACCCTTTCAAAATGACACCACATTCTTCAAGCAGGTGTGCCAGAGTTTTCGCTACCAACAAAAAAACCGTTTCCTTCATTTCACTCCGGCTCAAACGAGTAAAGGAAATTGTAAAGTAAAACAAAAAACGTCTGCACAAGTGAATGAATGTAAGAAAATAATCAGTAACTATAACCTCAATTTGGCATTACCTAACCTCACTTAACTTCACGACGTACATATGAATACATGTACTCGTAAACTTATCAACAGAAGCTTATTACTCGTACATACATACATACACATATACATCCGCACATGCATTATTCATAACCGACTGAGATGCACGCATTGGACAGACAAACCCTTGCTAATAATTTTTGATATTTTATATGCGCAACATGTGTCACCGCAGGGCATACCGAGGTACATTGAGAGACAATACTACTTATCGTGCAATGTTGTTAGTGCTTGGCGTGAAAGACAGCGGCAAGTGTGAAGGATGAAGAAAGCAACAAGCGGCAAATGACTAAAAACAACCAATATATTGGAAGTCAACGCATGCGAACAACAAATTGGCATTTTGACCCATTGCGAAAATGCAATAAGCGCGCACACATATACACATCGTTTGTATATTTGTATGCCTGCACGCTTGTATGTATGTATGTATGTATACATTTGTATGTGGTTGAGTTTATGGAATAAGAACGATGCAGCGCTGAAGCGTGAATAATCAAATGGGTTAGTGTACAAAATATAGAAAAGCACAGTACATGCAGTCACGACCACAACTGAAGTTAAAAAAATAAAAATAAAAAAATTGTTTAATTAAAAAAAGCAAAGATTAAAATGAAAAAAAAACAAAGATTAAAATGAAAAAAAAAACCAATTTAAGTAAAAAATAAAAAACAAAAAGAAATTTATATAAAAAAAAAAAATAAAATAAAAACAAAAAAACAAAAAAAAAATAAAAATAAATAAAAAACAACTTATATTAAAGAAAAAATCAATTTAAATAAAAAACAATTTAAATTATAAAAAATTTATAATAAAATAAAACGAAAAAATAACTATATAAATAAAAAACACAATTGAAATAAAATTAAAGCAAATAAAATAAAAAGTTAAATTTAAATTAAAAAATGTATATAAATAAAAAAATATAAATTTAAAAAATGGAAATAAAATTATTTTAAATTTTATAAAAAAATGTTTTTTGGTTAAAATTGATCCGAGAGCTTGAAGAAAAAACTTTGAGAAGTAATTATTTTTCATAATCATTTTTTCTTGCATTGAAAGTAGCCAAAGTCTAAGTTAGCTGCAATAAAACTAATGCACGCCTGCACATTAATTGTTAATGGAATAATCACAAATTAACGACAAAGTAGACAAAAAAAATATAGTTTATTTATTATTTACATTTATATTGAAGTTTAGTGCAAAAGTCCTTAAGAGCGAAATAAATTCTAGTGGATCTATGGGGTGAATTTAGACGGAATTTGGAAATTTATCCATTAATTAGACATTTCGGTCGCTGGGACACTATACTGGAGAGATCTGCTATCAAAGTGGATGCCATTATTATAATATCCAGTAAGAAGACAAACAATTATTTTGATAGTCAAGCGACAATCATGGCGGTTTTAGGTTCTTTAATAACCAGTTTAAAATTAATTTGGCAAACCTCATTTTTGGTGAAGCAAAGTCAAGCTCTTTCCGATTTGAGTCTCTCCACATCATAGCACCGATCACGGTTCTTTCTCGGTCTAGTAGAATGTTATGATTTTCAGACTTTATGCTCAGACTCAGTTTACAATTCAGTTTTGTTATATGGCAACCTCCATTCACACTAAGGCCATGATGAAAACATTTTAGAAGTCTGGCCAATATCAGACCGTTAACCGGATCTCAGCGAATTTGACAGAATCAGCTGATGGGTTGACGTAACGTGTTAACAAAAAAACTGAAATTATTTTGATAATATACGAAAAAAATCAAAACAGTATTCGCTAATGTTGCTCACAATTTCGTATTGCACCATAGCTAATGGCCGAACCTCGTAAATCTATAAACCTTGACTAAGCGCCAGTCCATGTCGTTCCAAATTTCACCTCACTCAAACAAAAATTTCATTGAGACAGATCGTGATTGGAATGGGATCAGGCCGAGCCTTGACTATTAGTGGATACTTAGTATGAATGAACATTTTTTCTTGGTAATATTTTACTTGACCGAGCACGCAGAAGCAAGAAGAAGAGCACGGACCAAGAGTGAAACGTAAGCGGCACTATGGCGAGCAACGGCCCTTTAGCCTTGACAGCAAATTGTTAGAGCGTGTGAACATACAATAAACAGCGCGGAAATAGTACGTTTTGTCTGGGCGCCTCATTTGAATGATGCCCTAAACAATTTATCCTCAATATCAATGCAAATTCATAGGTGAGTTCACAGGAGCAACAACAACATTTACATGTATTGTTTTTACAATTTGTTTGTTCGAATAAAAATCTCAATGAGAATGTAAACAAACAAACTAGGCAACAAACACTTTGACATTCCAACCAGTAGATCGAACGAAAAAAGCAAATCAGCTGCTACAACGGATGCACCTGCCTTGGATATCAGAAAAATGGGGAGAAAGAAAAAAATCGGAGAAATAGTGAGATTAGCATAATAATTGCGAAGCAAAGGTTGCATTTTCCGTGACAGCTAATTTTTCACTCCACACATCAAGGAAGTTTTACCTATAGGAACTACATTTACAAAGCACTTGAAAAAGTTGGCTGAATTAAATTCGGATAAAGTGTTTTAACTTTGTTCGACACTGTACATGCACATATGCATACATTCATAGGCGTGTATGTACTTTTATGTGTTAATTTGTATTACATACAAGTAAAAACGTCATTAGGACTTCCTGCTCTTCAGCGAAGAGGGGAAATGTTAAATTTGACAGAAGCAAGAAAAAAAGTACTTTGCAGTAAAGAGTAAACATACAGAGAGCAGCATAACAAAAGAGTTGAAATTCAAGCAATTGGTAGATGTGAGAGGCGATACTTCAACTTGTTTTTGCACGAATTTTAAATGAACTTAAATTACGAAAATCGCAAAAATTCACACCTAAGCTAGACAGTATTATTCAAATTTACCAGCTTAAGAATTTTGTTGTTTTTTTTTTGTTTTCAATAATTACGCTTTACTAAAAAATTTATTAAAAAAAAAAAAAATCAAAAGCCACCCTGCGACTTTATCGTTTAGTTCAACAATTTTGTATAACTGTTTTATAAGCAATATTCAAATTTTTAACATTTCTGTTTTCAATATCTTCTGATATACGCATCAAGTGTAGGTTTTAATTTGTGACTTCACTTCTTTCATATTTATGCACATACATATATATTTTTAAAGCACATTTTGTTTTGCTTTCTTTTATATATTTGTTCTACAAATAGCAAATGAACAGTTAACGTGTAAAACACATCCGTTAATGATGTAGTGAGGGGCAGAAATGAAGCCTCCAATTGACGGCAAGTAAGCTTGTTTTTTTTTTTTTTTTTGTTTTTTTTACATTTTTCTCTTCATGAAATATTTTATTTATTCCGGTTTAGATTTACACTTAAGCTTCACTTTTTTCATTTTACACAAATCAAATAATCAACCCTTCTTCACTTTGTAATTTTTGTTTCGCAACGAATCCCGCACGCATCACGGCGAATTAAAGTCACCACAATTGCTTGTAAAAATAAATTCGTAAAAGAGTTTCCAATATAAAAAAAAAACAAATACAGTGCACGTTTCGTTTACGACGTCAAGAACGAATTTAAGCACTTCATCACCGCGCACGATCACTGTACAATCCGAACTGATGTGATCGGCCCACAAGTGGATCCCCAGACCGGCTGACAAGCAGCAACACTACAGCACAAGAGCAACAACAATTGCCGTACACAACCCGGCTGGGGTAGGTAAGCAGGCAAGCAAACAGAAAAACAGACAGACACAGACCAGGCGAACTACAACCCAATCGAACGAGGCCAAAAATCGTCATAATAACAGGGGAATCGCAGATCGCTTTTGAATGCGGCGAAGGCGTTGGTGCAGGGCCAGCATTTGACAGAGAGTCAAGTTTGGTGGTTTGCTGAGCGCATACAAATGGAAATTTTTGTTTAAAGGAGACATGGTGTTCGATGCTGAGAGTGTGAGAGCGAGTGAGAGGGAGAGGGAGTGGGTATAGGTGAATCAATCCAATGCGAAGAATAATTAAAAATTTAAACAAAAAAAATTAAAAATCAGTTTAAAATGCTAAATTGAAGTCGCGCTTATTCCGTATTCTCTCACTTCCGCCAACATGTAAGTAAATATATTTTTTATTATATTTCATCATGTGAAATAAAAATTTACTTGTGCACACACACATTCATACATCTAATGACCGCATGTTTTTATAGTGCTTTACGTTTAGAGAAGCTTTTTCATCACACCATCTGTAACAATAGTTCTCTGCCAACACACTGTGGTAAGAAATTTCACCACAATGAAGAAATTTCAAATCACCAAATTGAATAGAATGCCACCACATGTTGGCGATTTGTCACCATTTCAGTAAAGCTGTGTGGTGTGGGTTCGTGTCTTTACTAGAGTTGAGTACTAGTAAAATTTTCACCAACGACATCACCACACATTGGTTGAATGATGTTGGGTAGCGCATGAAGTGAAATATTTGGTGTGTGCTTTACACAAGTTCATTAGCGCTATTCACAGTGTAATGCATTTGTAGTAGTAGCACAGGAAATTAGTCCTAAATAAGTTGGTATAGCAGTTTTGATACACTGCATTACCACTACAGAGAACTATGATCATTTTACATACAAAAATCTATTTTTTAAAAAATTCGACGTAGAAAATAATTTATTTATTATAATCGCTACACAAAATCTGCTTTGAAGTTAATTGAAATAAGTAATTCAGCCCTAACACTGAACGTAGCAAAAAGCTACATATACGAAATCTTACTGTTTTTAGTAAATTCTGTATGGCATCGTTTTACATAGGACAACCTACAGTACATTGCATTTATATTGGCTTCTTTAAGGCATTTGAGAAAGTGTCGCACGTTGCTTGGGTTTTCACTCCACTTTTCTGCAATGGCTTAGGGCATATTTCACAGAGGGACGATGCGTGGTAAAATTCGATTCCGATTTTATCGAACCACTTTGTTACTTCGTCAGCTGTCCTCCACTAATTTTTGTTATTTTTATCGGTGACAGCAAGTTTTTTCGTTTCGAATTTCTTGCTCTTCGCGGATGATTAAAAAAAAATCTCATCTGTTAAGGGCCCAGGGGATGCTCAGAAGCTTCAACTAGTCTGAATAATGTCGTTGTTGTTGTTGTTGTGGCAGCACAAACATTCCCCCAGCATATACGGGGAATGCTGCTGATGTGGCAACCTGTGATCGGATATAAATCCGGGTCGTTCCGGTTACGTACAACTGACTGCGGTGGGAACGCGACCTAAATAAGCTCCATCGATGGTGTGTGAAGGTCGCGTTTGTCTTTGAATGTTAAAAAATGTTTTCATTTAAGGCGGCAAGTACGTTTTTAACACATCTAACATCATTTCTAATAATGCATTACGAAGTACAACAGAGTTTAAGGATCTTGGAGTTTTATTCGCTACAAAATTTTCCAATAATTTTATTCTGTCAAAAACGCATTCGGTTGTAAGCTTCATCTGCCGCATTACATCCGAATTTTACGATCCGTATACCTACAGTGGCTTACAGCTTATTTCATGCAAGCACTTGTGTATGTTGTGTCGGTGGCTAGTCGCTTGGTTGACGGTGTTTTGAATTTCTAGTTTATGTAACTAGCGCACAGTTATTGTTCCATGCAATTTTTAGTATGTTTGTGATCGCCAAGTGGACAATATAAAAATATATAAAAAATGGACCGACGTACTACGATTGAACAGCGAGAACTGGTCATCAGCATTTTCAAAGCGGAAAGTCGCAGCGAAAAATTGCGGAAATAGTTTGATTGAGTAGTGCTACAGTACAAAGTATCATTGAACGCTTCGTTCATGAAAATCGGGTGCAAAATAAAGACCGATGTGCCTCAAATAAAATTTTTGACGAACGTTATGAGCGTTTAAATGTTCGAAAAATAAAAGAAACCCCAATGCTATCGGCTCCAAAACTGCTAAACGAAATTTAGCAGGAAGTGGGCAAATCATGTTGTGTCGAAACAGTACGTGAAAAGGACTTTAATGGTCGAGTAGCACGAAGGAAGCCATTCATAAATAAAAAAAATCAATTGTGCCGAGTTGCCTTCGCCAGAAAGCTCGAAATTAAAGATTTTGATTTCTGGAAAACGGTAATATTTTCTGACGAGTCCAAATTCAACCTATTCGGCTCAGATGGAATGTTTTACGACTGGCGGAAACCTAATACAGAGCTCCACAAAAGCAACATAAAACCGACTGTGAAGCATGGTGCTTTCAGTGTAATGGTATGGACATGTATGTCAGCAGCTGGAGTAGGAAATTTAGTGTTTGTCGAGAGTATTATGGACAAAATAATGTACCTCAATATTCTAAAAGATAATCTACTCCAAAGTGCTGCGAAACTTGGAATACCTCAAGATTTACGTTTCTATCAGGACAATGACCCTAAACATAAGGCGGTAATCGTGCAGACATGGCGCAATCACCTGACATGAACGTCATCGAGTATTTATGCTCATTACTGGAAACAAAAATCCGCACACATCACTTAATAAGCCTCCATTATCAGATAAAAATCGTAAATTTGGAGTGGAAGTTTTAGTATTTCGCCTGCATGAAAAAAGCTGTGAGCCACTGTATAAACAACTGTTTAAGGCTTTTGTTCTTTCTCAGTTAGAGTACGCTGTTATCATTTGGAGACCTTACGACCAACTTTCGATAAATAGAATTGTGCGCGTTCAAAAAATATTTCTAAAGCAGGGCTTACGTTCCCTGCGATTTGATGCCCCTGCTTCATCCTATAATTCTCGGCTAAAGCTACTTAAAATGGAATCTGTAGAAAACAGAAGGGCATCCTTTTTATTTTCATTTATTTTAAATGTTGTTAATGGCATCGTCGACTGTTCAGTTCTATTTGAGTGGATAAGCTTTAATGTGCCACAAACAGGTCTTCGCAATTTTTATCCTTTTCATGTGGAAAACTTTAAGACTAAATTTACGAGTAATGCACCTATTGCTCGCGTACTTCGGGACCATAATTCTCTATCCAATTCCAGCCTGATTGATTTCGCTTTACTTCGATCTAATTTTATTAAATTTTAAATTTAGTTGCTTAATCTTGTATTTATATTGCTAAAATAAAAAAAATAAACTATTTTTCAACGCATTCATGTGATTTCGAAAACAAACGAATTGTAATTTTGTATAATTTAATATGAAATTGTTGAAAAAAATTGATTCATTCTGATGGACACTTGTGATTGAAATTCAGGCAAATATCTTGAGGGAGGCATACAATTCTTACGAAATGGGCGAGCCAATGCAGGTAAATAAAATTCAGTTTTACGATATGATTTAATTAGTTTTTAATTTCGAGTTGATAAAAAAATGTTCACATAAACAGAGGTCACGCAGATGCGTGGCGTCTAGAATGAAGCGATCCGATATTAGTTACGATTCGCCGTCTTTGAACTCAATTCACCACTCAGTTAGGCCAAAACTGGTGAACTTGCACGCAGAGAGAGTAGAAGGGGCAGAAGTCAGAACGCCTACTTGGATTTTCTCTGTCTTCGATAAAATGCTACCGCAGTTCCGGGGCAGAGGAAACAGCCAAACGACGAAGAGGAGGGATTGTTTTAGTGGCACACCACTCGGCATTTTAACCTCTACCTCACCGCCACAAAAAAAAAAATAATAATAATAATATATAATAATGCCGTTGATATATCAAAATTTTTTGGCGGTTTAAAGGCATTTCGCACATTTTTCCAGCAGAACTCAACCTTAAATGTAGAAAACTCGACTTCACAATAAATGAAATTTAAAGCCCAAAAATTCATTTGGAGACCAGTTTTTGAATATTAGTTGCATGGATATTATCTTTAAAATACTTAATTAAAAGGTTGTGAAACTTGGCGCTAGTTGTTAATGAAATAAAAAATACAACATTTTCATTTCAACCAGCAGTGACTGGTAGCAGAAAATTTCTATCAAATAGGCGATGGTCAGCTTGTGATTCAAAACTGATATTCAGTTCAGTTAGTTAGTTCTTGTTTGAGCGTATTATGTAAGAACTCTTTCTTTCACGAATATTTATAAATCTCAGCTGACTTATGAAATAGTCAATAGAAAGCGAGTGCACACAGTTTACTTATTATAGTCAGAATCTTACCGCTAGCAGCGTGAGCTTGACATATAAGCCAAATACCTTTAAAACACGTGATTCTAACTGCCTACGTTGGAACGGTTATGCTTATGCGCAAAGAAAGTCAACTTTTACTTCTATTTGGCTATTTTGCAGTAGTCCATTTTTCGTATTTTTATGTCAGCCAGTGTTTTCAGATTTTTCCTAATTTCGGACCTCTAAATCACTTTTTAAACAAGCCCAAGTGTTTATCTCATTTGCACTAAGCACTTAATTGCAAACATTCACATAATTATGTATGTGTGTGTGTATGGGAAAATAAATAATCATTAGGAAGACTTGGTGCGCTAGGCGTATGTGCATGTGTATGTGGCAGGTTCATATGTTTATGCTTATATTTTAATTAAGTGGGTGCCATAAATTTTCCATCAATTTTTGCATAGGCTCTACTGTACAATTAAAATATGCTGGAACCAGAAAAAAAATATATAAAACACAAAAAATCCACTTTATTAATGAAAGGGCAAGAAAAATGAGAAGACTTTTCCTTAGCAGCCGTGAAAATATAGAAAAACAGCAACATGTAAAAAATGAAAATTAAGCAAATTGCAAATACGTGGTACATACAGTGAGTCAAAAAAGTTTTGGCACTTGACGAATTTCTTTTACAATATACGCAATGTAAAAGTAAAATGTTAAATATGAAAACTACTCAAATTGTGATTTTTGGTACTATAAGTTTTTTTTAGAATATTCGTTTATTTTGTAATTTTTTTTTTTTTTGCAAAAGTAATATGTAAAAAATGAAAGTTACATAAATTGTGAATACGAAGTACATACAGTGAGTCAAAACAGTTTTAGCACGAATGCATTTTTTTACAATATTCGCAATGTTTTTCATGGCATTTTTTCGTAAATTTTCTTGGGAAAGTAAAATGTAAAAACTGAAAACTACTCAGAAATATATACAGTAATTCAAAAATTTGTTGGTACTATGAGTTTTTTTTTACAATATTTGCAAAGATTTCTGCTATTTTTATAAGTAAAAAATTCTTTGGTACTATGAGTTGTTTTTTACAATATTCCCAAAGATTTCTGCTATTTTGTATGCCATTTTTGTACGTCAAAAACTTTTTTGGTACTGAGCTTTTTTTACAATATTCGCAAAGATTTTTATGATATTTTTCTCGTTAATTTCCTAATTTTTTTTAGAAAAGTAACATGTAAAAAATGAAAACTACTTAAATTGTGAATACGAAGTACATACATACAATGAGTCAAAAATGTTTTGGTACTATGCGTTTTTTTACAATATCGCTTTTTATGCCATTTTTTCCTAAATTTAGCATTTTTTAAAGTTAAAATTTTATGCAATGTTAAAAAGAAAAAATTTCAAATTTTCAAAAAAAAAACTTCGAAATTTTTACACAGATTTTTTTTTTCTGTAATGCAGTATGATAGCTCATAAGTTTTAGTGCAACAAAACCAAGTTTGAAGTTGCTGAAAGTGTCCGCTGACTTTTAATATTTTTTTGTTTTCTGAAGGTCTCGTTTAATTGCTTTCCTGAACACAGCCAAAGCTTGTACGCTTTTTATACTTCTTTTATTGTAATAAAAACTATATTTTCATACAAAAATAACGGAAAAATATGTAGCAAAAAAACTTGTGAATATTGTACAAAAATATCGTTGTGCCAAAACTTTTTCGACCGACTGTATCAAACAAATTGAGCAGTAAAAACAAAAACAACAGTGAGTAAATAATTCATGATGGAAAATAATCAGATGGTATTTAGGTCTAGGATATCTGGTTATTAGTTTATGCTTTGAAAAAAAAAAAAACAACAACAAAAAAATGTTTAGATGAAGGGAAAAATTTAGGTACAAAAAGAAAATATGATTTTTGCAACAGCAAAATAAAACTAAAACTGTATATGTTTACATTCCATGCCAAAATGGCCAAAACGATTTTTTCACGTCTACGATTTGGGCTTAATTTCGAGTGATCGAAGGAGTGTTTATTCACTGAAATTATTGCGTAGATTTTATACAAATAAATTTCTTCTCTTTTTAAAAAACCATATTAAAAAATTTCAAAAATTCCACTACATAAATTTAAGAAAATTGAATTTCTCCTATGAAGATGCACTGGCAGACATAAAAATACAGACAGGTGGTAAGCTCGCTTTTGAAGTGATATAAAGTACAGCAGGCATGAGATGCAGCGGCTAGACTATTTTTTATCATAAATACATGAAATAACTGGCTTTTTAAAATAATCCAATGCTTGCGCTTTATGGAAAGTGATTCACAATTGCAATAAAAGTTAAGGTAGTTATGCTGAATCTTAAGAAAATTACCGAAACGGCTTCAAGTGAAATATTTGTACATAAATAAGGGTGAAAAAGTAGGGTTTGGCACTTCGCAGTTAAAAATTTATTTAAGAAATTTAAACGCATCACGTGTACGAAGACGAAAATTGATTCAGGAGGCGTAAGAAAAACTTCTTTGAGAGTAGATCATTGCTTGCAATGGATGAATTTGAATGAGCTCACCAACGGAAATGGGCTAAACAGCATTAAGAAAGACCGCAGTTGATAGAAAACAAACATTTTTTTTCAGATGAGTCTAAATCTCAACTCTTTGGTGCCGAAAATATCGTAAAGGACGACTATTTTCTTCCATTCTTTCCATTTTCTTCCAATCTTTCTTCCGAGCAGGTTATAGTCTTCTGTATCGTATGCGAAAAAAATTGTCAAAAATTAACGCGATTTTGGAGCGACTTCAAGCTTTCGCTTTCATATACTAAAATTTAATTTGCTATCAAACTTCATACACAAAAATGAGTTAGAAAGTATAGGAATTTTCCAAAATTTTACGCGGTTTTTTTTAACTCAGCGAATTCTATAAAGCACAATAGTACAATACTCGTTTTTAATTGAAGAATTTTATTTCATTAAATATTTTTAAAGGCTACAACCGCTCTGCGATGCAAACCAAGAATAAAGAGAACCTCGACAAATTGTATTACTTGGATGGCATCACAAAATTGGAGAAACGTTAGATGAAATTTATCGACCTAAAACGAGGCTAAGTTGCCGAATGGGGCATTTATTTTCAGGGGCTTGTTAACTAATCTTGTTGTTTTTTAAATACTTAGTTCTAACAAGAAGATTGTGAAAAAAATATGAAAAAACAGTAAATTCATTTCTGTATGAAAATGAAATTATGTAATAACTCAAATTCATAAACATCTGCAATGGGACGCACATATACCCTGCAGTGAAAGACTAACTACTTACTCTACTCAGCAGAAACTCTAGCTCGTGAGCTGATATTGGATGAATAAGCTTACACTAGTTCGAAAGTGACTAGAACTGTACCAGTTGCAAAATGACTATTTAGTGCTGTAGATAGGTAGGTTAGATGGCAAGAGTATGCCGGGTACACTACAAGTAGCACTTACGTGCCGTTTTGATACCATAATGTGGACCACTACCTGCAAAATTTAGGGAAGAGAAAACCGTCTACAGCCATCCAGTGCTGTTGATGTAGTGGAGGAGGGAAAAGGGATCTTGGCTGGAGAATTTCTTTAAGCCATCCGCAAAATGCACGCTAAGGAATCTCAAGCGCCTAGCCACCAGAGCCGGACATTTGCAGAGAAAGTGCTCAACAGTCTCTTTCTCTACAGGATCTCCACAGCTTCTGCCATAGGGTGGTTTCCCTCCCAACAGCGGTCTCTAAGCATTTTGCATGCTTGCAGGATCGCGAAGACCTCTGCTTCAAAAACGCTGCGCGTTTTCGGCAGTTTAAAGGAGACCGAAATTTTGGATGACTTAGAAAAAACCCACTCCACGGGTCCCACTCCAGATTCCATCTTGGATCTGTCAGTGAAAACAGAGATACCTATATCCATGCCGTCTCTCCCCTCTTTCCAATCTTGCCTGCTCGGAAAGACAGCCCTATCACAACCCTCAAAACCCAGTTTGCGGATGGAGAGATCAGTGCGAAGTACAGAGAAGCACGGGAAGTAAGTGCAGAATGACGTTGAGGGCAGCAGTGGGACATGTTCTACAAACACCAGTGATGCACTGCACTCTCTCTAGTTTAGTGGTGTTGTAGCCCTTCTGAAGAGTTACCCACCAAATTAGACAACCATATGTCAAAATTGGCAGAACCACTAAGTTGTACATCCAAAGTACGACACATGGCTTGAGACACAATTTTTTGTCCAACATAGAGGCGTAGAAGACTATACTGGCCTTCTTAACTCGATTCTTTATGTGCAGTTTCCAGTGGGGCTTGGGGTCAAGTATTACACAAAGATACTTGACTTCCGATGAGAGTGTAAGATACTGGTTGTTTAGTCTTGGAAGCTTGGAGTAGGCTTGTATTTCCTGGTGAATAGCATCAGCTCCGTTTTGTCAGAGTTGACTCTGAGACCGCAACTGGCAGCCCAACTACTGAGTGTAGACAGTGCACCTTTCAAAATTTCAGCCATTACTGATGGGAGTGCTGTATACAAAACTAATATTCTGCTATTATGTTTGTTATTTTTATTGTTGTTATGATTTTGAATAGTAAGTTTTGATTGCTGTTATTCAAAATTTCTTACAGAATAAATAAAATTTTGAAAAATGTAATTTTTAAAAATAAAGCCATTTTTAGTCGAACAAAAATCGTGATGATTTAATTTATAATAATAAAATTATAATCATTTTTCACGGAAAACCACGCCTCGAATCTAGATCCACAGGAATAATAGTCGCGCGCAAGCTTTCTCGCATACGGCGACCGCACAGGATGCAGAGGAAGAAATAAAAACCAAAAATATTCAAAGGAAATCCGCTCAATTTAAGATTTATTACACTGCATGCACAATTTGCTCCACAAATATTCAAACGAAAAAAATAAAAAAAAAACGCATTCATCACTTCTCTTGTTGATATTTTATTCGTATTGCTTAAAAAAATGTTTCTTTTTATTTACTTTCCGCGCAATTCATGTGCAAAATTTTGGTTCAAGTTGATTGCGATCGAACGAAAGATTTTTCATTCTATCTTACATATGTACACACATATACACATACCTACATACAAATGTAGGTATATCTGTTTTTTTGCTCTTAATGCTTCCCTATTTTTCCCAGACAACAAAAACCGCAAAAATTCTGACGATGACGTCTCTAAATGGTTCGCCGGCTGTCTCGCGCCAGTCTCTTGTTGTTGTTTGCATCTGGCATTGGCAATGTGCGTTCTTCATACCTTACATGCTTGTTCTTCCCCGTCTAGTTGAAGCCACTACCACCATTGCTGATTGAGGTTTTTGGGATTTGGATTTTGTTTTTGTGAGAATTTCTTGCGTTTTCCCAATAATGTCGCCTTGTTGTTGGTGTTGTTATTGTTGCCATTTACTGTATTGGAATTATTTCATTCACTTCAGCTCTCGGCAGGCTAGTTGAAATTTTCGCATTGTTTCGTTGTACCACATACGAAGATCACGCGCAATTAAATAACAACAAACACAGGAGAAAAATTAATTTTTGTAAATAATAATTTTTTTTTTATTTTTGAATTTCGGGTTTTATTTTAATTTCAATTGCGCCTGGCATTTTAATTGACGTTAATCGAACTTGTGTGGCTATAGCCAATTCATTGGGCTATGTATTTTTACTAATTCTTATCATTTAAAGTATGTTTATCTAGGCAATTATTTGCAAAGCTCAGCAGCCAGGGTAAGCGGGCGGTCTTGGTAATGGAAAATCTTTTCATTTTGACTACTAGGAAAATTTAAGATTTTTATTTTGTTCGCTTTGAATTTTCCGTTAGAAGCTATTTCACTAAATATACATACAATACATGCATACACGAGCAGTTGGGACAAAAATTTGGGGCTTTTGTTGTTGTTGTAAACAAACTGCATAAAGTAGAAAAAGTTGAATGCAGAGTAAGGCAAAGCATTTCGAGAGTTTCTTGCAGAAACTGTCGAAGCTGTTATCCTTGATATTTTTTATCAGGAATATCGCTACAAAAGTAGACGAGGAAAAACTGAAACAAAAAATTAAGTATTCATTAAAAACATCGTAGGCTGTAATGTCAGCCTTTGTTCTCACGAGAACAGCAACCAGCCGGGGAGAGGCATCTTCCTCATTAAGAGGCCGGACATTCAAATCAACCAGATTTTTAACGATATCTGCGACATCATTCAACGTGGCAATGTTTCTGAGATAGTGGCTTGGAAGTTTTATGCTACCATTCTTGCCGAAAAAGGCATTCCTAAGGGGTCCCAACACCAACATACAGCCACCAATATCGAAACCTGGCACTTTTTTATTCCTTCAAAATAAAGTCGTGGCTCAAGGAACTCATCACCGTGGAGGCGCGCATGAGGTTAAAGGAGCTATAAATGCGATAGTGAATGTGCTAACTATTGAAGAATATCAAGGCTGCCTCAACTTATAGGGAGTGACATCCAAATCTATGGTTTCTGCAGAGCTGAGCTGCTTAGCACTGGAACTAACCTTTGAAGTCTGCCGCAGCACAGAGTCACCAATAAAGTTATGCAGTTTAACTAAAAAAAAACTATCTTTTTAGTGGCAAGAAGAGTCCACGTTTTCTCATTCGTTTTCACTATTTTATTTTCTTGCCTTCTTTTAAGAATTTGTGACAACAAAATGACTTTTATCGACGTTCTTTAAGTAGAAAATTATATTGTTACAGCTTCGCGGCACTTCAACTTCATTCTCCTTACCATTACTCTACTCAGTTTTTTTCTATTCCAAGAGCCCAGGAAAATTTAGAGAAAAATTGCAGAAAAATATTTGCAAAGCAAAGTTTCAGCTCAACATCAACTTCTACGTAATCCTTATTCTCACTACTTTTGTTAAAGCCTTGATTAAGGCGTACATAATTTATCCAGCAACTCAGACATCGAAGCTGTCATGCCCTTACATACATACATATTTACGTAGTTACATAATTTCTCAGCCTCTCTATTCTTCAAAGGGTTCTATTGACCTACGGAAGTCAAAAATCAGCTGTGTAGGTAAAGTGTTAATATTTCCACTTGTTTGGCCGCTTGAGAAACCACAGAATTATACATACGCATCTATCTACATACATTTGCACACACGATTATATAAACATGGAACTACTAATAATGCGCCTACATACGTACAAATGTCCTTTTTCTATGACCCTTTAAAATCATTCCAAGAAAATTGTTGCAACCTTTCCGCATTTATACCTTTAAGTAAGAATGTACGCTATATGTTCCACCATTTCCTCACCATCCCGCAGATATCCTTATTTACCAAGTTTATCAACCCGATTCATTCATTTACTATCTTATGGAATCTCCATCTTCCTGATTCATATAAATTGTCCTAAATTGACGAGTGTTGACTTTAATGGTAAGCTCCATGAGAAATTTTTTTTATTACTTTACACATTTTATAGCTTCACTTCATTTTACGTTGGTCCTTACACATACATCCTTTATACAAACGTTTGTTTACGTATGCATGTATGTATGTATATTAGGGTGCATCACTCTCCATAAATCGAAAACTTCCCATCGGAAAAATTAAATTTATTATATTTTAATTTTCTGCTAAAATATTTCGGAAAATATGACATTTAAGCTTAAAAGGACTGCATAGAAAAAAAAAAAAAATAAAAACAAAAAAAAAAAATAAAAACAAAAAAAAAAATATTAAAATAAAAAAACATTGTCAAAGGAAAATAATGAGATTTGTGATGTTATTTTTGATTTTTTTTTGACTAGAGAAGATACATAGGTGTAGAAAAACTCCAATAACTCAGCCAAATCTTTAACAGTTGAGACTTCTGAGGCAACACTGGAAAGGTAGTTTTCTCACTCACTTCAATTCTTCTAAAATTAACCAATTCACATCCCATATTTTATTGCAATTATTAATAAAACTCCATTTCGTTTATTTCAATAATAAAATTTAATACTTTTGAAATACAAAAATTTTAAATTTAATAATTTTCAAGACACATTAATGTTGAGAAATATTTAAAAAATTTATAAATAAAAGAGATTTAACAGTTTTGAAAAAAAATCTATTAATTTTGAGAAATATTTAAAAAAAATTATAAATAAAAGAGATTTAATAATTTTGAAAAACAAATTAATAATTAAAAAAAAACTTTTATAATTTTAATAGATTTATTAACTTTGAGAAATATTTAAAAATTAAAAAAAAATTAATAATTTTGAGAAAAATTTGAAAGTTTTATAATTTAAAAAATTTCCTAATTTTATCAAAAAATTAATAATTAAAAAAAAATATATACTTTCGAAAAAAAGTATGAATTTGCAAAATTACAGTTTATTATTAATGAATAAGTTTCGAACAAAAATTTACTAACTTTGGAAAAAAAATTGTTAGGTAAAAAAATTATTTAATTATTAATTTTATAATTTTAACAAAATGAATTAAGCCTGGAACAATTTTTTTTTTCAAAACAATTAAAAGAAAATTAATAATTTTGAGAAAAATTCACTAATTCATATGCAGGCCCTTCTATTATTTGAAGTGAATTTTGTAAATAATATATTTTTAAACACAATTTTATTTCATAAAATTTTTGGAGGTATTTTCCATCGACATTCAATTTACGTAAAATATATGCAGACTCTTTTATAATCTAAGGTAAGTTTTTGTAAACAACTTTTTTTAATATTTGCTTTATTTTTGTAAAACCCATTTTTAAAAACTAATTTCATTTATAAGAAACTAATTTTTCGGAGGTATTTTCCATCGGTTAATCTATGCAAATTTTAATATTATTCTGAACCTATTCCGTTGATAAAATTTTTCCAAAACTATATGCAGATATGTAGACTCTTTCATAATTTGAGGTAATTTTTTGTAAAAAACTACTTTTAAAAACTAATTTCATTTATAGAAAACAAAAGGAAACAAATTTTTCGAAGGTATTTTCCATTGGTCCAGCTCACGTAAATCTTGATATTTTCTCAAAGTATTTTCGCAAAAGTCTTAAAATATAATAAATTTTATAATTTCGTTGGAAAAACCGCACCTTTTGTTTGATGAGGCACCCTAATGTACTTATATATACATACACATGTGTGCAGGACAAGCGGATACATAGCTTTTGGCTGAAAGAGTCCGTGTGACGGTCGTCATTTATTAGACATCCGTTTGGCAGAGCTAGTCGATTGAGCCACAAAAAGGTGGTAAAAGATGGTGTATTGCGAAAGGAGCACAGTTCGATATGTTTGTATGCTAACCGATTTCGCAGTTACTTCAATAACTCTTAAGTAAATTGAGAAAGTACGTGATGAAAGAGTATTGCCAAAGCAAAAACAAAAACAGAAAAAAACAAAGAAACCAAAAATCATAAAAATAAAAGCTTTCAATACATTTCGCATATTAGGATGGAGCAGGCAGGAAGCTGAAGTCGAGCATGTACATATGTATGGCTGTTTGTAATCATACGTACATATGTAAGTTTATCGCCCGGCTCACATCCTGCAAATGTGCGCGTGAGGTAAATTGAGTTATGCGCAAAAATAAATGGCAAATGGTAGGATGGAATGTAAATATGTATTTCATAATACATTCATACATTTGTATGATTTGATTATGTACACATTTGTATGTATTTTTAGGTGGAAAATATGCGATTTTGTAAACTTTTTACGCAGCATGAAATTATTTATTAAATAAAATATGATAAATTTTCCCAATGTACTGGGGAATATAAACTCCAGCTCTATTTACCGTCACTAAGCATTTATATTGGCTTTCCTTTTGTATCGACCAATACTAGACAAGAAGGCAGTTGATGTTGTACATACACACACACAAGTTTACTTATATAAAATTTTTGTATAGCTTTGCAGCAGTAACTCAAATTTTGTTAATGACAAATTAAATCCCTGCAACTTTTTAGACTCCCATGGGCATGAACGATACATGAAGAGCAACTTTCAACATACCCTCTATGGTGCGTCAGAATAGTGATTATCAGATATCTTAAAAATTCGAAATCATTTGCCTGGTGCAATTAGGCAAATCAGCAGCTAATACAAACAAGGGACTATTACACTTTAGACAAAAAAATGCCCCGTTGTAACATTACGTAATATCGCCATTCCTTCCAAAAATAATGTGGCATATTTTTGGACAGTCGCCTTACATCTAAAAGACATATTCTGACCAAAGGAGTTCACAAAACTTCAAAATAATAATAATTAATAATTTAATAAAATAAAAATAAAAAAATTCTCATTTAAATTTGTTTACTAATTTCGGAAACAAATTAATAATTACATAAAAACTGTATAATTGTGAAAAAAGTTCAATCATTTAAAAAAAAAAATTAATATATAAAAAAAATTGCCAAAATTTATTTATTTATTAGAAACTAACACATTTAAACAAATTTAGTAATTTTGAAAAAAAAAAATTAATAATTATGACAAAAATTTTATATTTATGAAAAGGTTAATAATTTTAACGAAAATTCAATAATTAAAAAAATTTAATAATTAAAAAGAATTTAATAATTTTGAAAAGAAGTAATTAATTTGAAAAACTAGTTTTGAAAAAAAAAAAAAAAACAAATTAATAATTTTGAAAAAAGTAATTAATTTGAAAAATTATAGCTTTGAAAAAAAAATTAATAACTTAGACAAAAAAATTAAAAATTTAATAATTAAAAAATATGCAATAATTCTAAAAAATTTTAATAATTTCGAAAACAAAATTTGATATTTTTAACAAAATTTAATAATTTCGGAAACAATTTTTGGAAAAAATAATTTGGAAAAAATTTGATAATTAAAAAAACTTATTAATTTAATGTCAATAATTCAAAACAATGCAATAATTTTAACAAAACTTAATATTTTGAGGAAAATTTACCAATATTATAATTTAAAAATTTGAATAAAAATTTAATAATTTCAAAAAAAAATTCAGAAGCATTAATTTTAGAAAGAATCTTCAAAATTTAATAATTAAAAAAAATATAATTGATAAAAGGTAATAATAAAAAAATGAAGTAATAATTGTGGAAAAAATGTAGTAATATTATAAAAAACCTATTGATCAAAAACAAATAATAATTTTGAAAAAAATTTAATAATTTTGAAAGAAAATTCAAAAAAATTTGATAATTTTAACAAAAATTGAATAGTTTTGAAAAAAAAATTTTGAAAAATTTAATAAAAAAAATTTATTTATTTTATTATATTTTTATTTTATTATAATAAAAATTCCAATTTTTTAAGTAAAATAATTTAATATTTATATTAGTTTTAACAAATATTTTATAACTTCAACAAAAGTTTGAAAATTGGAACAAAAGTTTAATAAATTCAACAAAAATTTAATAACTTTAACAAATATTTAATAATTTCGGAATTTGCCAATGTGGAAATGTTGGTTAGAAGTTTTTCAAAGTGAAAAACCGTCGCCTCTTTTTACAATAATATTTACAATTTTTTAGTTTTTAGGATAAAATATACCTTTTTAAAAAGCGTCGCCGCCTACATTAGTAAGCAGACAGTTTGAAAAGTTTCACCGGATACTCTGCTTTCCGATTATAATTATTTTGAACTTATATCTGTGGCCGAGCGATACTTATTTTGTTAGTTAAGTTAACGAGCTAAAATGAATGATCTAAAAGAGAAGAGCTCACTAAGGATTCACTTCATTCGGCGGCTAATAATCGAGCGTAGTGAAAACTAAGCACCCAGATCTCTGAATCTTAGGTTCTTGAGAGCAGGATAGCTGAGAAGCAGGTGCTGAGATGATACCGCTTACACATCTTCCAAATACTTGCCGCATAAATGACGTGAAGTAAAGTTATTTGAGCTCCTTTGGATACTCACTCATTACAGAGACAATCTTCGCTTAGGGCATCCACTACTATCGATATTAAGGTTTTGTGTGACCAGAAGGATTTCGCCACTCTGCACGTTAATTTGACTCGTGGCCAAACTTTCTTATAAAGTTGCCACAATAAAATGAGGCGATTTGTGGATAACCACGAAACAGGCGGAGTTTTTTCCAAATAATATTCATATAGTAGCTACAGTCAATGCTTTTAAGAACCAGTTATTTTCTTTTTCTTTGAAATAAATCATTCATTTGCGTGAGCAAATGCTTATTCGACTACTTATTTAGTTATTGTATATACGTAAACCTAATCTCAATTTTTTTTTCTAAATTAATCACTTTTTCACACTTTGCTTACCTTTACTCGAAATATTACATACGCGAGTGTATAGTATAATTGACAAATAATAGGACTCACCTGAAAAGAAAAATATATACAAAAATTTTTAGTAATGATTCAAGGTTTTTATATTTTTATATTAAGTATATGGAAGGATAAATCGTCAGCATCCCAAATTCAATACAGTCGAGATTCGAGGAGTCAAATAAAAATAAACAATCACAACACAGGTTTTATACAACTTTTGCAATTTCATAGTTAATACCCCTAAGTATTTAAAAAAATAGAAAATTAACGATTGGATTCACCCGCTTCTTACGGCGAATGAGATTAAGCAGGTGGATAATATCTAAACTTGTTATCTCCCCACAGGCGTACCAGCGGATCCAAGATGCTTAAGTTTAAAACCGACAATAGCAGGTCAGCTGAGGAAAAGGTGCTGAGACTCATACTTCAGACAGCTGCTGCAAAAGATACATGAAGTAGTACCAGGTATCACCCCATATCATCCACCATATTCGAGAGACGCGGCTTTGTTCTCCTTAGAACTACCCTCAAGCACCTCCGATCCACGTATGACAAAAATAGTCTCGCGACCTTCCAACCGTGTGCTGGTACTTGCCTAATGCTCGCTGAGTTAACTCGAGTATCACCTTTCTAAGAGTAGATCACAGATAGTTGAGTAAATCCCATTCCTTTTATTTTGAAGGAAAGTTAGCTAATCAGCTCAGCAGTTTCCTGCAATGTCCCTCGGAGGAAGATTGATAAAAAGGTTGAAGACGAAATTGTTTCATTGACTGAAAATGGCTGCTAATCAAGGGAAATAGCGCAACACTTGGAAATTTGCCATCAAACTGTACTTAGTGTTCTTAAATGACGGAATATAACGGTTCCAAAGATTACAAAAAGGCGCCCCAATCTACTTTCGCATAGAGATGCGCGTGCAATGGAGCGATTATTGACTCATCAAGTAGCTGAAACACCGAAAAGAAGCCGCACAAAAGATTAGGGGACAGCACACAGGGCGCTGAAAAAAAAATCGGGTTGAAGGTCGACATCAAACTACAAAAACCAGCATTAGGTGACAAAAACGTCAAAGCGAGGTTGAGATTCTACAAATATGGTTTTAAAGAACATCAACGAACTATGGTCAAGCGGCCAGTAGGATTAGCGTGACCTTCCACACTCAACAGGCTCAATTAAAAAGCTGGTCGAGAGTATGCAAAGACGTACAATGGCGCCATAAACCGTGTTCTCGTATTATTAGGTTTTATATAATAAAAGTTATCGTCGAGCAAAATTGCCTAAATAAAAGTATTGTTTGTTATTTTTGTATCTCTTTTTTGTTTTTCAATATTTTCTAAACTTGAATTAATACGTTTTATTTCTTAATAAATGAAGCAATTAACCTGAAAATTGTATAGCATTACTTTGAAAAATGCCTTCAGCAATTAAAAATGCATGAAAGTGGCAAACATTTAGCCAGTTCTGCTCGCCACTGTATCAGTTTTTACCCGTACCCAACACACTCGCAAGAATTGCATACATTACCGTTGGCCATAGCTGCTTTAAAGGTATACTCGGTTCTGCTAAAACTTATGTACTTTTGTCTAGCTACTGTAGATCTCGGACGACCAAAAGCAGGCCTTGAATGTTCCAAGCTTCAGTGCAATAGTCTTCTTCTGAGTGTTACGCGAGAAATCAGCAATTAAAAGATCTATCAGTAAAAACCTTATTTCAATCCCTAGATTGACAGTGACTAAACTACAATCACAATAACGAAGGGAGTGGGACGAGAGCACTACGAAATGAAAGTAAATGACATGCAAGGCCAAATTAGACAATCAGCTGACTGGTTCTTACTCAGAGGACAGTACATTGATTCCTCAGACATTAAGGGTGGCAATTTTTTTGTCTTTTTCTCCAAGAATTTCGGAAGGATTTAGTCTTTAATATCGGCTATAAGCCAATGCACTAATCAATAGAATCAACTGATTCGCAACTTGTGAATATTGGTCCCACGACAGGTGGTCCCACATACACGACTCAGATTTTTATCTGGCCAAGGACTGTTACTCTAGCGGCATTCTCCAAACATTTATGGGGTTACTTAAGCTGTTCCAATAACAACTATTATACAACATTCAACCCAAAAGATGTTGCCAAAGCAGAACGGCTTGAGGCGATAAAATAAATCGTGGATTAATTAAAAAAAAATTTAAATATTTTAAGATCCTTGGGAGCTTGAAGCGATAAAATAAAATGTGGTTTTATTTAAAAAAATTTCAAGTATTTTGGGATCTTTGGGAGCTTGAAGCGATAAAAAAATTTTGTTTTGTTAAAAAAAACAAAAACCATTTCAAATATTCTGGGACTCTGAAGTCGCTCATTGAGCCAACCCTTGAATGACCAAACAAATTTAACAATTTTAATTTTTTACAAATCACTGAAAACCTTGAACAGAAATGCTCTCAAAATGACATTTTTTTGTTTATGATCAGACAACTGACAGTTTAGTTCACCTAACATTTTGGCAATAGAAACCTCTCACCTGTCGTCTGAACTGCTCGTCGCCGCCGACTACTATAACGACGCACAAAAGTCACCACATTACCGAATATTTTCTTCTTCTTCGCACCCGAACTCGCCACTGTATTTTCCGCCAATTTTCACAATTTTTTTCTCCTTACTAATATTTAGTATATTTTGCAAAAACTTAAAATCCAAAACAATGCGCACAGCCCTAAAGACAATTCTAAATACTCACTAAGGGAAAATAAAACTAAAATGCACACAATGTTCGTGTCCGTAAAGAGTTTTTGATGGTGCAATGAAAATATACAAATCTTCTTCTTCTGCATATTTTCATGCATAGATATAATACAATGAAATAAACGACACTTGTGTGTGTATGTGTTAGTTTGTGTATGAAAATAAATCTTTTGGCTCAAAGTAATTAGCGGTGGCATGCCAAAATTTGGAAGTATAGCGAAAATGTACGAGATGGAACTAGCAAAAATAGTATAGATGGTGGCGAGAGGAAGCAAATGTTGGTAGTTATTCTAACGGCGACAAATGCATGCATTTACGGATGGCACATTGCCACACGTTTCTTATCCCATGCGAATAACAAATAGTTTACAAACATAGTTGAACAGTTTAAAAAAATTTAAGAGTTTTTGAATTTTTAATGTTTTTGGAAAAATAATTATGATCGTTATAAAAGTTTTTTGTTATTCTTTGGGGAGATGAGAATTAAGTGACTGCAATTTTGTAGAGAAAGTAAAAAACAGTTGTATGTAAAATGAAGGACGAATGTTTAATTAAAATTTTTTTTCTTGAAGAAAGAAGTTGCAACAGTATATTACTTGTGTACACAGTAGAACGTCTCACTAAAAAACATTGAAGCTTGTGAACCGGACATATAAAATTTATTTATATTTTAAGATTTACTTGAGCTGGACCGATTTCAAAATATCTCAACTCCGCTAGGGTTCTCCAGCACTAAACTCAGCTGTCGCCGTAGCGTGACTACCATTCGGAAGTGCCCTGGTTTGAATTTCCGTATGGGCAACAGCAAAACGATAAAATAAAAAGTTGTTCCCAATAGCGGGCGCTCCACGGCAGGCAATGACAAAGCTCTAAGTGTCTTTCTGCCATAAAAAAGCGCCTCATAAAAAACCATTTCTCGCCGCCGGGATGAAAAAACGCATATACTTCAAAAGAGAAATGAAGTCAAAAACAGGCAACTGTACTGGCTACTACGAAAGACTCGCGACTTTCACTTGGTAATAAATTGATAATCTACAAAACTTTTATAACTCCAATCTGGAAATATGGCATCCAACTATGGGGAACAGCAAGCAAATCTAACCTTAAATAATGCAACGACTACAACCAAACATCCTAAGGACTACCACAAACGCAGGCTGGTACATAACCAATGAGGATATACGCAGGGATCTTATATCATACTTATGTAATAGGACTATGAATAAGTTCCTTGCGGTTTTACAACAGATGGCGTAACTTGATTATTATTCCATCGATCCACATTTCCAAACATTCATTGGAGAGCTACTGTCGTAAGGCACAAACGTCAGTATAAGTTTTTTATTTGAAGCGTAAACAACAATATTTTTACCACACTTGAAAATGTCGAATTTCGTGCCAAATAATGTGTTTTTGCGGGGAATTCTTCTTCATTATTTTAATATGAAGAAAAAAGCAGCCGAAAGTCATCGTATCTTGGTGGAAGTTTATGGTGAGCATGCTCTAGCTGAGCGAACGTGCCAGAAGTGGTTTGCACGCTTTAAAAGTGGTGATTTTGGCTTGGAAGACGAAGAACGCGAGGGTGCGCCGCCAAAGTTCATGGATACCGAATTGGAGGAATTGCTCGATCAAGATCCGGCTCAAACGCAAGAAGAGGTTGCAAAAACTTTGGGAGTTGATCAATCAACCATTTCCAAACGTTTAAAAGCCATGGGAATGATCCGAAAGGTAGGCCATTGGGTGCCGTATGAATTGAAGCCAAGAGACGTTGAACGCCGTTTTATGGCATGCGAACAACTGCTTCAACGGCACAAAAGAAAGGGTTTTTTGCATCGAATTGTGACTGGCGATTAAAAGTGGGTCCATTACGACAATCCAAAACGTCGGGCAACGTATGGATACCCTGGCTATGCTTCAACATCGACGTCGGCGCAGAATATTCATGGCCTGAAGGTTATGCTGTGTATCTGGTGGGACCAGCTGGGTGTTGTGTATTATGAGCTACTGAAACCGAATGAAACGATTACGGGGGATGTCTACCGACGACAATTGATGCGTTTGAGCCGAGCACTGCGAGAAAAACGGCCGCAATACGCCGATAGACACGACAAAGTTATTTTGCAACGTGACAATGCTCGGCCACATGTTGCACAAGTGGTCAAAACATACTTAGAAACGCTCAAATGGGATGTCCTACCCCACCCGCCGTATAGTCCAGACCTTGCGCCATCCGATTACTATCTCTTCCGATCGATGCAACATGGCCTGGCTGACCAGCACTTCCGTAATTACGATGAAGTCAAAAAATGGATCGATTCGTGGATTGCGGCAAAACCGACCGAATTTTTCACAAAGGGAATCCGTGAATTGCCAGAAAGATGGGAAAAAGTAGTAGCAAGCGATGGACAATACTTTGAATATTAAATTTGTAACCATTTTACGTCAATAAAGTTTCAAATTTCGAAAAAAACCGCACGAACTTATTCATAGTCCTATTATATTAATCTATTTTCCGTTTTATGTCTTATAACTCTTCTATGTATTATCCCTCTCATGCCGTAAAAAGAAATTTACTTTAATTAATGAACGCGTATTTTAAATAAAAACACTCACCAACGTAAACGTACGCCCGTATCAGCTGACACGATGAAACAACGATCTACGATACTACGGAACGCAACGGTGGTGAGAATTCATTTACATGGGACCTCATTAGTTTCATCGTGACAGCTGATATGGACGCACGTTTATGTTGGTGAGTGTGAGAACCATTACACTTATTAAATAAATAAATTGGATTGGAAAATGGATTTTTTTTCTGTAAAACCAACGTCATTCCCTAACTGTTCCTTGGTCTATATGAAAAAGCTAGCTCGAAGCCCACGGCAATTTGCTTTCCATTTCTAGGCAATAGAACCTTACAAACGAATAAATTGTAGTCTTTACTCAGAATTCTCCGCCCAGCGCGTGTACATGATATTGAATTCACAGTTGAGAGAATACCCGTCAGCGTATTTGATAAAAGCAATTCAGCCGCCGTAATTTTTAAGTTTTCTTTCCCATTTTTTGGTTTAGAAATAACTCCTCTTTTTATTATCTTTTCAATTCCTTTTCATACAAACAATAAACTAACCTAACTTTTAGTTTTTCTTGACAGTAGTTTGCTATTTTCACACCTACCACTCACAGCATCATCTCTCTCACAGCACATCTAAAGCCACGTCATGGAAAAATTACTCTTGAAATTCTATTACAATCTGTATAATCTTGTGTGTCAGCATGACCGGTATACTTTGTGACCCAATTATTCGCACGATTTTCATAAATTTACGTATAAAAGACACGGAAATATGATGTTGGCTGTGAGTGCCACAGAGCAAGTGATATAAAAATGGTGTGCCCTTTATTATGCGTGAAAATTTTACAATTCCATAAGTGCGTGTTGCTATACTTTAGAAAACTTCGAGACATGAAAAAAACCTCCTGTTTTCAGGAGAGAACAATTATTGTAAAAAAGAGTTTGAGAGTTTTTGAAGGAGTGTCCAAAATTGGAAAATCCTATTCATTGGAAATCCTATGGAGAGCTTGTTGGAGAGAAAATTGCTAAAATGTATATTAGAAAAATATTTTTCAAGCCGAGAAGTGATATTTCAGGCATGTACCTTTAGGAATAAAATACTGATTTAAATTAATGTTGCCGGGAAAAATCGGCATTAGTTTTGAACATGAATTTTTTGGTTTGCAATTTTTTTCTGATTTGCACTTTGAAGAGCCGCTGAGCTAATTATTTTTTTTAATAAAGATATAAATAAATAAAAAAATATGGCAAATCCATAATTCAAAAACTTTTTTGATAAAATAAATTGATATAAAAAAAAAATTTGCCATGAGGGTGCTTAAGTTTTGCGCAATACTGTGTGAGTAAGTATTTAAGTGAATGGAATATTCTCGTTTGCATTTTCATGGTCAATGTCAGAAGAATTTCGAAGAGTTGTGGTCGTTGCAAGAAAATGAAAAGAGTTAGTGGCAATTGGCAACTCCAATAACAGCGGAAAGCTAACCAATTGCAGGCAGTACAGTAAAAAAAAAACAAAATGAAATGCAAACAAGCTGAGAAAATATAAAAAAAAATATTAAATGCAGTTATGGAGAAAAAGTTAGCGTGACAAGTCACAATGACGGGGTTCATGCGAGCGCGCGCGAAAAACATAAACAAAGCGCAACAAAAACAAGTAATGACAAATTGACGAGCAAGAGAGGAAACGAACAACAACTAGTTATCATTGAAAAAAGTAGAAACCGAAACGGACTTTATGGGATGACTACCGTTTCAAGACAACAACAAAAACAAAAAAAAAGGAAGAAAAATCAGAGAAGTTAGAGAAACGACTAGACATCCGACTATTGCAACTGCGAATGAGATGCTCTGTCCAGTCTGGCGATATACGAGTACGAGTACAGTTGCTCAAAATTATTAGAAACGTGTGAATGCGAGAGTGCTCACATGCAAGTTATTACAATTACAATGACCGACGCATTTGCTTTGAGCTCGTGCGCGGGCTTTCAGTGTTTAGATTAAACAAAGGCATCACTTCATAAGCACTTTGGAGGTGAGCAGGCTTTCAGCACACTTGTGTATATGTATGCATGTATGTATGTGTAAACGAAATATGTAACATATGTATTATTTGACAGCCGAGTGGTTTATGTATGTACTTTCAAAGCGCAACTGACACAGCCAGTCAGTCAGCTGAGCCGCCAGTTGACACTAATGAATTTACGATGAGTGATGTAAGTGCAGGCCCAGATCTACCCCAGAGATGAAATAGGAACAAAACTTGGTACAGAAGATTGAAGTGCTGAAGCTGGTAGGGCAAGGGCAATTAGGGACTGTAAGGGTTCTAATGGGGTATGTTTTAGATGGGTAGGAGGGTAGAAGAAATACAGGTTAATGAGAAGAAAGTCGCCGTGTGTGCAGACAGGTGAGTAAACGACCTTTTGATGTCACTTTATTATTTTCGATAACCTGAGAGAACAAAAAAAAATCTAATTTCTCAACCCCAAAACCTCATCCGTCCATCTTTACTCCCGCACAATAGTCAGCGCATTATTTGCCTTGTGGCCGCTAAAACAAAGAAAAAGACACAGTTACACATTGCATGAGTGGCGGCAGCAAGAGGAGGCGGGCAACCGCGGTTATAGCGCAGACACACTAAATTTAGCGAAGTCCTCAACCATCTGTGCGATCCTTCTGGCAGAAAAATTGGAAACACAGATGAAGGCGTTGTTCCTAAGCAACGATAGGTGGGCATTCCCACTATTTAGGGCTGCTAGCGGCAGGCTAATCACCTACGCTGTCAGGAATCCAAATATATTAACGAAACCAGCGCAAGACTGAGTCTTGCCGAGGCCCTACGCTCCCGAGTGGAGTGAACAAGGAAGAAAAAAAAAACAAAAAAACCTCCGCTTTATTGCTAATACCTTCTATGATTAGGTAGCGACCGAAAACCCATATTGAAATATTTTAAGGAACGTATTATATTCCTTTGTAAAGTCTCTTAACCCTCTAAAGCCTTTTTTAACCGAACATTTTAGGTACTTCTCAAACAAAGGGTCAAAAAGACCCAGTATGAAAAACGACAATGGGGTCAAATATTTTACGGAATAACTGCTGCTACAATTTTATCTCATATTCCCGAACAAATATGAAAACTTTATTTGACCACCAAAAATGTTGACTTCCCCCATAGGCAAAAAACCTTGGGCGTTTTTGCTGTAGCCAGTAATCAGAAATGACAGTAATTGTAATCGATTGAAACTGCTTCGTAAATTTTATTTTGGGTAGCATTCATACTGCTGACGGTACTTTACTGATAGCTGAAAGCTTGACGATGAAGTTCCCTGTTTTTTTAATATAGAAGTCATCATTTCTGCACATCTTCTTAATTTTCTTCTTCTTCTTGATGGTCACTATTTTGGCCAACTTTAACAAAACGCGCCAGTGGTTTCTTTCTCTTGCTAACCGGCGCCACCCAAGTTGGAACACCAAGTGAAACCAAGTCCTTCCTTACCTGATCTTTCCAACATAAATAAGGCCCTCTTCCTCTGCTACCACCGCTGGATCCTTGAATCTGAAATTCTAGCCATTAATGAGCCATGTAGCTTTCAGGTTAGGCCAAAAGGTGACTTTCAAATAAGTCTGACAGCCAAGCGGCGATCAAATCTCTTGCTGGGGGTGTCACTATTGCTCACTCATTGCTCGTAAATGCCGGTCATCAGAGAAAGCGGAATATTTCCGCATCTATTTGATATGGAAGCCAGGGTATAGTGACATACCAGGGAATTGTAAAGCAGAATTGAAGGTGGGTGGTATACCTTAACTGCGTAGTACAAGTAGCATTGTCACTTCGGCCAGCACGACATGGGTTGATAGTCTGACATGTAACGCTGCAAGAAAAATTTCGCCAACGGCAACGGTCTAAGTGAGTTGGTTGAAAGATCGACTGGCACTTCTACCTGCCTACAAACCTACATTCGCACGCGTGTTTAAACAGCCTAATTTTTTGGAAAACCTAACGCGACAACTCAAAAACAAATCGACCTTTTGCGCAAAAATTTTAATGGCATACTTAGGCTATCAAGCTGAGCTGAAAGGGGACCAAAGTCATATAATAGTTCCAAGGATTTTTTTTTTTTTTTTGAAATACAAAAAATTAAAAAAGAATTCCAAAACAATGACGCATTTTTATTAAATATTTTGATTTGGTTCTAACTCTGCTGGTGCTGATTAAAACGCCAATTTTTGGTTTCAGCTGGTCTGAATTCCATTTGAGTGTTTATTTTGAGAAATTCGTTTGCAGAAATTCATGAAAAGTTAAGAAATAAGGAATATGTATTATCAAAATACCAAAGTAATTGTTTTTATTGTCTGTCACTGTCAAAACTGTTCCAAAAGTGTAAGAAAAGGAAAAGTCTGTCAGTACAGAAGACCTTAAAATGGAACATCTTTGTATTTGGACCACCCTATATGTATGAGGATTTGTGGAATAACATCAAGAGGCACGCCACAGTTAGAAGGAGGAGCTCGGCCAAATACGTAACCGAAGTGTACGCGCCAATTATTTATTTATTTTTATATGTACGAGAAAATCTAATTCCACTATCTGGTAAGAAACGACTTCGCTGAGATTAGTATTTGAAAATCTTAGTTCATCAACAATGTTTATATATGTATACGTACAACCGTATATGCCTATGTATGTATGTATGCATGTGTGACTTATTTATGTACAATATCTCTATTTGTATGTATTTTTTTCTGTTTTGTGTTTGTTTTTTTATACATTTTTGATTTATTTTTTTTTTAGTTACTGCTTTTTGTTTCGTACTTTGTTTTGTATTTTTATTTAATTTACTTTCATAAATGTTTTTTGTTTTTTGTGAAACATTCGTTTAATGAAAGCGCACTCTGACTGAACGCGCCGTCAAAAGTTGCAAACAACAATGACAGCACAACATTTGTCAGTTGTCAAACTTGTCATTACAACTTTCGTCAACGACAAATAGTCATGTAGAGATTATTAAGGAGCCGTTAGACGTAGCAAGGAAAGTGCTTTCAACAGCAAGTCTATCAAAGTGAAGAATTTTTCGGAAAGTAATTGCAAGAGCAACCACGCTGCCTGTGTAAAGTACTTTTTGAAGCGATTAAGAGCAATTTTTGATTAATTGTTTGTTTTCTGAAACTACTTTTTGGCTGATAGCCAGCACTTGCCCAGCTGCACTTTTTATTATTATATTGCTATAAAGTAACGGTATTTTTTTAATTCATATTTATATATATATATGTACATATATTTTTTTTCCTTTAACTCCTTGTGGAGCATAGGGCGTCAACAATTCCAGTGCAACCTTTAATTTGTGGTATAACCCTCAGTACGCTCCATGATAAGCCAATAGTTGCCATTTCGGATTTGGTTGATCTTCGCCAGGTTGTACGAGGTATTCCAACTGTACGTCCTGCTTGTTGGAAAGGGTTACACCTTAACGATTGTTTAGCCACGTTGTTGTCGTCTTTTCGAAGTATGTTACCAATCCATTGTCATACCCTTATCTGCACTTCAGAGGCAATCTCGACCTGATTGATAATCCTAAGCAACTCAGAGTTGCTTATTTTACTGGGCTAGAAGTTTCGTAGTATGCGCCGAAGGCAGCGGTTGATGAAGATTTGAAGGCGTTTTGTAATTGTCACTTTCAAGTAATGCACCCATATAGCAATACAGATTTAAAGCATGCATTAAATATTTTCCATACCATAGAGGCGCGAGAATACGAAATACAGACTTCGCTAGGCATATTCTGTGCTCAACATATATGTGAGACCCTTCACTTGCATCGGCCGTGTGGAGTTGCCTAACTCCCATCGGCCGCCTCCCCAGGTGACGGATAGGGGAACGGTCGACAGATATGCAGGGTAGGTGGGAAATAAAATACCACTCGCGGATCAAAACAGGCAACACCTGCTTGGAGGTGTAGATAGTTTGTTTAACTATCACCAAGCTAGGATAGGCGGGCTAACAACCTCCTTTACGAATCTTAATTGCTAACGAATCATCAAATTCACAGCCTCAGATAAATAAGCGGAAACCCTCGTTAATCCATATTTGCCAAAGTAATATTAAGGACATGAAAATTAATGCCCATACTTTTTATTAAAGAGGTAATCCACTAGTGAGGTGGGTAATTTAATAATTACAATAAACAGTTATATTACTCGAAGGCTTAAGTGCAAAATTTCACATAATTACGATCATTCTAGTTCGACAACTAGTAATTCGCGCTAAAAGCAGATCGCAATTAAAGAAAGATGACGAGAAAAACTGATTGTCAGTAGTCTTCACCGCAATGCTCCGTAGCCGTACGATATTGTGGCTTCGAAAACAATCGTATAGCTATAAAATTGCTGCCTAGTAATACTTTTTGTTGCCAAATTTGAGAAAAGATCTTCAGGGAAATAAATTTTCTGCCGATGAAGCGCTCAAGACGGCAATAAACGCATAGTTTCGCGCAATCAGGAAAGATAATTTTTAGAGTGCATTAAAATATGAATTTAAAGATATAACTTGGCGTATATGTGAATTTAATGCGAATTTAATTCGAATTGTTTTCCTTGATCATACCGAGAATACATTGAATTGCGGTTAGCATGCGAAAAAGCAAAGAAAATAACACGGACGTACACTTAGTTCGGTTCGGACGAATCATTTTTGTGGAAATTTGGTCGAGAAAATCCATTCGCAAATATTTGTATCTATTGAGGAAAGCAACAAGTGGTGTTTAAAGTTACATCAGAAATATCATCATTACATCAAAACAAGATGGCACCAAATTAATCTTTCAATTTGGTTTTCGAATAACTTTTTTACTAACTAATTAAAATACTAAAATAATAAAAAAAAAACTTATTTTGAACTGAAGTTCACACGTATCGAATGTGATTGATGACTAGGAAATTTGCAAAAATTATAAATCTTCCGATAAACACTTATGCTAGGCGTATGGCCGAGCTCCTTCTCCTATTTATGGTGTGCGTCTTGATGTCGTTCCAGAAATGGGGAGACCTACAACTACATCAACGCACCAACAATGTCATACGCCCACCAATTTTGAAAAATTTATAGTACTTCCCAGCTGAAGAAAAAAGTACTACAGAAAGTTGAAAGTACTTTTCCAATTGATTTCATTTTCTGATAATTGCAATCAGACTAAGCACCCCTTGAAAGCGGTTATCGAAAAGGTTGAAAATAGCTTGGAGAATGGTCTTATTTGGCAAAGAAAATTTATTGAAAAAGTTGAAAAGAGCTTTCCCAAACAACTTTTCAGATGTTCACACTGGCGTTTAGACTTGTTTTGACGAGGAAATCGTTTGAGAAAGCAATTTCCTTGCCATGTCTGACGCACCCTTAAATTTTGTCTTTTTTTTGTGCTTTTTGATTTTTTTTTTTGCATTTTTCTTGTGCGTTTTTATCTATTTGTTTTTAGTATTTTTATGAATGTCATGAGTAAAAATTTTCGGGATGAGCAAATCAATAAGAAGCGCTCAGATTGCATGACAATGCAAAAAACATCCAAGGGCAATGTAACGAAAACGAAAACGACAACGAACACGAAAACTGTCGTGCGACCAAAAAAAGACAAAGCAATCGAGAAACAAACAAACAATGCGCGATTACAAGTGAATATTACATAAATTACAATGAATGTGAAATATAAATTACAATAAATGCAAACACACACTAAAAACGCATTTAATTTAATTTGATTTAACTGCTCAGCCTACATACGTAATAAGTGCGCAAACTTGATAAATGCAAAAATTAAAACAACAACACAGCGTAGCTATTGAATTGCACGAATTTGGCGAGGTGAGAGGAGTGACAAATTTACACTGAGATTCGTTTTCCACATTTAATGTATGAGAATTTTTGCGAATTACGAACGCTTTCCGGTTTGACGCTTTTTCCAAATCCGGCTTGAGTCATACGACAAGAGGAACTGGTATTGGAGCTTGTAAAAGTATATATTTACACATACGTTTTTTTTTGAGGGTTATAAATGCATACATACATATATTACTGAATTTATATTTTATTGAGTTTTTTTCAATTTTTTTTTTTTGCAAACTTGTTATCCATATGTGGGAAGCAGGCAAAAAAACAAATAAATATTTTTTAAACCAAACGCAAGCGGTAATTTTAGCCGCTTATTCTGGATTTTGCTGATTTTACTCTCGTCTGTGTCATGTTTAGTAAGCAAAAACATCAATTCAGCAAAAATATTGAAATGGGATGCAGATGTACACATGAATGTGTGTAAGTATAAAAGACGATAGAAAACAAAGCTACATATTTTTTGGCTGGAATTAGTATACAATTTCCAAATCTAATTGTATCTGTCAAATTTATCAACGGGAATTATCTTTTTCATATATATGTATACATTAAGGTATCTCACTAAAAAGGCACAGAATACTGGTAGTTTTTACGTTATCATAGTAAGAAAATTATCCAAAAAAATGTTGTCGAAAAAAAGACAAAAATCCATTTTTGAACCAAACGTGTATTTCTGTGAGTTGATAAACCCATTTATTGTACTTCCAACTATCCAAAACAAAAACAGAAATTATTGATTATTTAATTTACTTCGCCATCGTCCTTAACATTCTGAGCCAACTGACCCTGCACAAAAGAGGTATCGTATGGAGTTTCACCAGACAGATTGAGGACCTGGACTTTGCCGAGGACATCTTCGAAGGCGGATAGACTGGTCACGCTGACACGCACTGTCGGACTGGAGGTAAACATCGACAAGACAAAGTCAGTAAAAGTCAACCACATCAAAGCAAGGCCTATAATGGTTGACGGGTGTCCGGTGGAATTTGTCGAAAGCTTCTGCTACCTCGGCTGCACTATCACGACAAACGGCGGAGCAGATGAAGATGTCAACTGCAGGTTAAACAAAGCAAGGGCGGTGTTCGGGCGAATGCATACAGTATGGGCGAGTTCGCAAATCTCTAATCGCACCAAACTGCGAATATTCAGCTCATGTATGAAGTATGTATTGTTGTACGGAAGTGAAACATGGGTGGTCTCCAACACCATCACACAGAGGATACAATCTCTCGTCAACAAATGCCTCCACATCATCTGTAGAATATTCTGCCAGGACACCATCAGCAACGACGCGCTGTGGAGATCAATGAATGAGGATACATCTCATTTAAAAGGAAATTATTTTTTTTTTTGAGAAAAACTTTGTCATTGACTTAAAAAAACGCAGACGGTTGTAGGTTTAGATAATATCGCTGTTTTAGTCCCAAGGTGGCTCAAAATTAATCATTCTATCGGAAGATCTACATATCATTTTTGCAAATGATGGCAAGTTACGTTTTTTCCACCGGAAATATAAAATCTACTATATTTTAAAACTTCCTCCAACATATTTCGGAATAATATTTGAAAGTACCTTAAGGGGGCAGATACCTGTAAAATTTCGAAAAAAAAATTGTTTTCATAAAATGTTAATATAATCCTTTTAGAATATGTATTTTTTCGAAGCAAAAATCGTACGAAAATTCGCACCAAAATTCATTTTTTTTTTTCGAAGCATTTTATTCCGCGAATTTTTTTCCCCCATTTTTATTTAATTCATATAGAAATTATGACATTAATAAACAAAAACATTTTTGGTTTTTTGCATTCTGGTCACTAACGCTGATGCTACAATGTCCGCTGACTGAGAAGCCCCGCTGCGACCTTCCTGGAAGAATTGAGTGTTCATCCGCCATTTTAAATGATTAGGATTAAAAAAAATGTGTATTATTTTAATGTATAAATAAACTCTATGTCAATTTTGAAAAAAAATATATTGACTCCTTCATTTCAAATAATTTTAATGAAAATCAGGGAAAATATGGCCGTTTACAGGCATCTGTCCCCTTGAAAACCGAGTTTTTTTTAATAAAACTAGCTTTTAAAAATGTTTTACCCAAAAACTCGAAGAGGATGATAGAAAAGTTCAAGTCTAAAAGTTATGCATAAAAATGTTAAAAATTTTAATAACGAACAATTGAACGGATTCGGAATAATACTAAGAGCTGGACCGATTTGGGAATACCTCCAAAAATCCACTTCTTTTTTAATATAAAATTAGTTTTTAAAAATATTTTACACAAAAAATCTCCTTAGATGATAGACGAGTTTAGGTCTAAATGTTCTGCGCAAAAATGTTTTGAAAGTTTAGCTGTACTAAAAAAAAAAGAAAAAAAAAACAACTGGAACGTGAATAGGTCAACTCTGCCAGAAATGTCAGAAAAAATATCTTTCTAACGGCACCAGTAAAGATTTGGATGGCTCTGACATCCTTAAATTTTAAAACAAAAAAAAAAACAAATCCAACTATTCACAATCAAACAAAATACTACCTTATTAGTATCCGAAAAATAAATGATTGGCAAAACAAATTTTATTTATAAAGATAACTCGATTTTTTAAGGTACTTTCAGATCGATCCAGCTCTCCAAAATTTAATGGTTGCCCATGAAAGTGATAATTATGATATTGATATAATTTTCGTTTTTTATTGTTTTTCTGGTTTTTTTCTTTTTTCATTTCTTTCTTTCAATTGTTTTTGATTTTGTTCTTTGTTTGTGTGGTACACCCTAATGTACACAATTTTTTTTTTGCAACTGTATGTTTGTTTTGCAAACACACCTAATAAGTCTGTATGACGAATGAGTAGGTGCTGCTGAATCACTTCAGACAATGCAAATATTCATCACGCCTATTTTCGCTGCTTTTAATACCATAAATTAGAAAATTTTGTGTAATATTTAATCTTTTAATATTTTACAGTCATTCTAAATTCATTTTAATTATCTATTGATTTAATGCCATTTTTTTAAGCTGGTTTTTGACATACGAGGAGGTCAAAAAGTTCACGAAACGGAAAAATTGGAAAGGAGTATATACGAGTATTTTATAATAACAGTCATTTTATAATAATAACACCATAAATTACAGTCAAATACTAAAATTCAATAAAATCAGTTCATTAACCTCTGAAATATCGCCGCATAAATTAGTTGATCGTTAAGAAAATTTAGTTGCAAGCGCCGTGATTCAGCTCTTCACTAAGCAAAGTAGAAAGACATCGATTATAATGGAAGAGATTACGTTTGTTTGAGGAGATATGTACCCAGAAGGAGCAAAATTCATAAGTAGTCCACTCAAGCAAGGTTGACAGTTAACTGAAAACGATCAGCGCTTATACCGGTCGATTGAGCTGCTCTTCTCAGATAATGTTGAAAAAGTTAAAAAAACTACTGCTCGAAGTGGCAGGTTTGAAAGGGACATAAATAGCTGAAATGGTTGCCGTATATTTTGGCACGAACGCTGCTATGCAACGATATATGTAGACATAGTCTGGCGGTTTAAAATACAGTGGCACCTATGTTGTAGTTGTAGTCCGGTGACACGATTTTGTTTATCTGTTTACAGCGCCACGCTTCAGTTTTCCCTTCAACTACTTTTTTTGCATGAAACTAATTGAGCAATGTACTTTAGATTTCTTATTAAATCATGTTAGGAAATAGTTCGGAAGTTCGATAATATGTCCTCTGAATCTTTTTACTACTATGTTTCCTTATTAATACAATACAACTTTTATTTTTCTCCTTGAACTGCCCTCTTAACTATAAAAATATAAGAAATTTGTAAACTTTTATTTCCCTAACCCTTAGTGGTTCAAAATAGGTTATAAATGGTTTACAATTGTAAATCGCGTTATGACAAAACTCGTACTATTATAAACTTGTGAGTCGGCTTGAAACTGTAGGTCCCTCCATTTGTGGAACAACATCAAGACGCACACCACAAATAGGAGGAGGAGCTCGGCCAAACACCTAAAAAGGGTGTACACACCGATTATGTATATATGTAAATCAAATTATTGTATCGAGTTTGAAAATAGACGTCACGATTCATAGGAGATACGATGTTATTGGTGCTGAAAGTGAGCTTTGAACTCTGGGCATCAGCTTGAACGAATAGTTTTATGTATAACAGTATTTAATTATTTCATTTAGTTTATAAGAAACATTTGTGAAATTTTTTGTTCACTTGACTAATAACTAAATCAATAAAAATGTGGCTTCGAACTATTATTTGTTTCCAAAATTAAAAAAAAGAGAAGAAGAATTTCGATCGCATTAATAAGCTTTTTGAAAGATCGGCCTTGTTTATTAGGCGTAAGCAAAAATAAAAAAACGATATGCTTCTTGTTATTAGTACCAAAATGAGCATTGAGCAAACAGATAATACGAAGCCTTTTTTATTTTTATCAAAACACTTTGTTTATGGTGATGACGGTTAAGCTCATCAGAGAATTCATGAGTGGGTATATCGCTGAGACGAAGGCGCTCGCTTGGAAGAGCCAAATATGAATATCGCACAGAAGAAAGTTTTCATTTGTTTCACCGTAATGTACACTCTGATTGCTGATATTTATAACTAATATAATTTCTGATTAAAAATCTCAAATATTTCTGCGAGCCGAAGATGTAAATTTTAGTTCTAAAACACTTACTCGAATTACCCTAAAAATATTTTTGTTCTATTTATGATAAAAAAAAGTGTATGGTTTTTTATTCCGGAACGCACCTTTTATATTAAACATTCGTGGGGATTGCCTTTATCACTAATATCTATTTAATATTATTCCATTATTTATACGTCATTTATTCTAAAATATCTTTAGAAACAGGGTTGGTTGCCAGTAGGCGTCGTCATCAAATAAAACCTTTGTATTCATATAACGGCGGCCGCCGTAGCCGAATAGGTAGGTTGGTGCGTGACTACCATTCGGAGTTCACAGAGAGAACGTTGGTTCGAATCTCGGTGAAACACCAAAATTAAGAAAAACATTTTTCTAATAGCGGTCGCCCCTCGGCTGGCAATGGCAAATGTCCGAGTGTATTTCTGCCATGAAAAAGCTCCACATAAAAATATCTGCCGTTCGGAGTCGGCTTGAAACAGTAGGTCCCTATATATAATATATATATATTCATATAAATAAATGTATATCTATTAGGTTTGTACTTTACTAAGAGAGAAAATGCTATGTAGATTTTTGTGCAATCTAGAAGAGATCTATGACAATGTCGAATTGGATAGCACGGCTAAAGCAAAATAGAAGAGTGCGCATATTACCGTACCACCACTCGATTTTCAGTGAATGTGACAGAAATAGCTGCCCAAGACAGTTGGTTCGACGTTACCGTACCAACCGGATTTGTACCCCACCAAGTACAGTCACTCCAGCAGCATTTCCTAAAAATTTATGGGAACTATTTATTGTGCTTCAATAACAACAGACCTAATTCTAAATTCCATTTTACATATTTTGATTTATAAACCACTTGTTCTTTGTATAATCTTCCTTTTTTTACATTAGTCTAACCTTACTTTTCTGTTTTGTTTACCAGTTTTCACTATTTTACCATTCTCTTCATAGTTCTACCACACAAATCATCTACAATTTCGTTCTTTTGTTTACTTCAATTTCCAGTTTAGGGGAAGAATGTTGGATGTGCTCGCACACGCAGAGTACTTAAAATATTGAAGATCTGTATATCTTTAGGTTCTTGGACAGCATAATTTGGGAAATGAGATCACGTAAACAAGCTCCTCCAAAATTTCTGCTCTTACAAGTTACGTAGAAAGCTAGAGTCGCTGCAGGTGGTAGTTCGTGAACAAATCTGAAGACCTGCGTAGTTTTGCATTCACTTTGACCATCCATCCATGGATGCACGAACCATACCGCTCTCTAGATTGAGCATAACGGAAATATTAAGCTACTAACGGGAATATTAAAATTCGGATGTTTGCGTAACTATTTGTGTTTTTTCGGTAAAGCTGTAGAGATGAGAAAAATGTACAAGTCTGTCATCGATACCTGTTCGATTGCTTCGCGCCTCAACTTTCTAAGCATACCTGAAGAGTTTAAATACACGCATAGAGAGACGATTTAGATGCCCCAAATTATTTACAATACGCTCATCATACCCGTGTTGCTTTATGGCGCACAGGCATGGGTAGTGTCACAAAGCGATGCAGCCGCTCTTGGGGTGTTCGAGAGAAAAGTTCTTCGTAAGATTTTCGGTCCTATGCGCGTTGGCGAAGACTACCGTTCGAGAATGAACCACGAGCTGTATGAGCTCTACGCCGACATTGACGTAGTTTAACGCATCGCCATCCAACGCCTGCGTTGGCTAGGGCATGTCGTGCGTATGGATGAAGAAGCTCCAGCAAAGAAGGTGTCCGAGGGCGAAGTCCAAGGGAGCCAACGCAGAGGAAGACCATTGCTCCGGTGGAAAGACCAGGTGGAGGAAACCCTATGCTCGCTTGGTGCACAGAATTGGAGAAGGCGCGCGCGGAGCAGAGGCGCCTGGAGAGAGCTAGTGAGGTCGGCCGTAACTCGGTAACGAGTTGTTATGGCCACCTAAGTAAGTAAGTAAGTAAATTATTTATTTATATTTATATTTATAGATAGACTTGAGAAAATCTGTTTCTGCACATCGCAATGGACTTTTGTGGGCACTGAGTAAACTCTCGATTAGAGCAACCCGTCCAGTCTTCCGGACTACTGTAGCGACTACAAAAATCTTAGCCACAAAGGAGGTAACTGTGTACCTTAACACACAGGCCGTAACAAAAACTACAATAAATATCTTCTCGGACAGCCATGCGATCATTAAATCAATGGAGGCTGCTAAGGTATGCCTGGCAGCTCTGATATTCACATCTTCTTCAAGGTCAGTCCGATATATGTAGGTTCCGCCATATAAAGATATTGAAGGAAATTGCAAGGCCGATGAGCTAGCCAGAAAGGGTACTAATCTTCCACTGCTTGAAAACAGAGGCAATTTTAGGATTCCTATGGCAACTTGAAAATTAAGGATAAAAAATAATATTCTCCAAGAGGCCAATAGGTCATTGAGAGAAGAAAATTCGTGCGTTAAAACCAGACTAATTTGGCCGCAAATAGAAAAGAAAAGATCAGGAGAATTGCTCAACCTCTCACGAAAAAACATCTCGAAAGTCGTCGCTTGTGTCAGCGGTGTTGTTTGGTAGGCATTCTTCTGTTGGTAGGCTAGGAGCATTTTCACATGAGACGAGGAAGAGGAAGAAACAGTAGACAACTTCCTCTGCAATTGTCCACCCTTAGCTAGGAGTAGAGCAAGATTGTTCGGAAAATGCCATTTTGAGTCTCTTACAGAATTATCCGGATAAAACCTATCCTACCCTTAATAAGAGAGTCTAACTGGTTTCATGGAAAATGACCAGAACGGTTCCCGTGTTACATATACAGTGGTACCACAACGGACCTACATGGTCTAAGTGCGTTGACTACTCTAAACTGACTGCCAAAACACTTAACCCTAACCTAACACTTCCAGGCTAGCCAAAATTAACACTGACAAGTTTTAACTGAAATCCCTAAATCCAACTCAAGATAAAATTTTATGAAAAGCTATTCCTGAAAAATGTCGAGCAAGTCTATGAAATGGATGCTGACGGCTAGATATTGGAGAAAGATAGGGAATTAGTCATCACAGAGTCTGGGTGTCAATCTGAGCGAAAATCAACGATCATTTATAAACCTAAAGTTAAGATGACAGAAATTTTAAATTTAATTACTATTTTACAACATTTTTGGTGCTTAGTTTTTATTAAGTCTTACCTTGCCCACCCCATGGAAATTTCAGCAGTCGTTTTATGCTCGGATTTCGCCGCACTGTGGGCGCCACTATCGGTTCGCCGTCCATTTTGTGACGATTGTTGTTGTTGTTATTGTTGTTGTTCGAACTGCTTATTAATTAATTTTAACACTTTTTTTCTTTGTTTCAAAACAAAACGAGTCTTACACATTAGTCATTTTTTTGTTGTAATTTAATTTCGATAAACAATTCACTTATAAATACATACACGCATGCCTGTATGTACATATACACGTAGGTATATAGGTTATAAAAATACAAAACTTTTAAATTCAGTTTGTTCTTTGGTGATAAGATTTGGTTGTTTTTACTAAAGGAGAAAAATTAAAAACAATTCCCATTGTATTGTAGTAATGGAAAATAAAAATATAAAAAACATTTGCAACTACATTAGGTTCAAGTGCAAATTTTATCGGTCCTTTTTTGTCGGTTTATATGTTTTTGTTGTGGTTAAACATTTATCGTTTTTTTTATGTATTGGTAAGCACATTTAATTTTGTGTATTTAGATGTATGTATGTATGTGCTGAAGCATTTTACTCAGCAACTTCAAGAGCGCCTGCGGTGGTCACAATAAAATCACTTCACGAATTAAAGGCCCATAACACCCGCGAAGGTCAAGATTATTGTAAGTGAGAAGAAAATGCTGATACAAAATTTTAATTCTTACATTCCGTGGACCAGGAGTGCTTTTTTAACGGATGTGTACATACATACGTACATCCCGCGAGTGCTCATTGCGGCGCGCTAGGGCAAATGAATTAACACAACATGCGATAGTTGAGGCATCAAGCAAATAAAATTTCACAAAATCCTACGTTCATGCGCTTTGTTTACATTAATGCGGCAAATGTGAGTGACGTTAGTGTATTTTGCTTCATCTACTTCACACACGGAGGAGGTAAATTAGTTCGGCTACTAGAGTTTTTCGCGATGTCGATCGATTGCATGGTGAAAAGAATTCAGTTGTGGTCAAGATCAGACCGTTAACCAACCCTCATCAGCGAGTTTTAAAGAATCAGCTGATTGGCTGACGTCCCCGAGGTCATGACAGCGGTTTGTTTACGAAAAAACTGAGATTATGTTGGTAATATACAAAGAAAAAATCGACACCATATTCGCTCATATTGCTTCGTTATCGTCTGAACAACGACTGATTGGACAAGTGTGTGTAATGGGCGGGCAGAATTCGGCTGCCGAGTAGAATTCGGTGATGTAGCAGACGAAGTGGTTTGTTTTCACCCTAAAGCTAGATATACACGGGGCAACCGTTGAAGCAACGTGTTGCCTTTGTTTAAGAAACACGCTGTGACCGTTGCTTCAATCTCAGTATTGTGTATAACTGTGGTGCAGGAAAGGTACAAGCGGAAGATACGTAAAATTAAATTTTTTAAATGATCGACGAAATGCGTAAAATTACTTCTCTTATTATAATTGACGAACTTTTGTACGAAAATGAGGAAGAAGAGATGCAACAAAAGAAGAGAAAAAAAATCTGGTCCAAAAATTGGCTTTTAAAAAAAATCGAATTTTCGAACGAGATTCTGCTGAAAGAACTGAAGGAAAATGAGCCAGCGGACTATAAAAATTACATGAGGATGAACGAAGTCCTGTTTAGAAAATTGTTGGACTTCGTAAAGGCCAAAATAACGAAACAAGATACCATAACGAGAGAGGCAATATCAGCAGAAATTAGACTGGCAATAACTTTGCGGTATCTTGTAACAGGAAACTCTTTTGCGGACTTGAAATTTTTATCAATTTTATTGTATTCATTTTTTAATTGTTCGTATGCTTTTTTTCTAAAATTTTTATTTTTATATTTTTCACTACTTATATCCCACAGCTCTCTCAAATTTTTATATTCGTTAATAAAATTCAATTGCCATTTTTTTCTTTTTCACTTTATTTTACTCCGCACGAACCTTCTTCTTCGCTTGTGTTCAACGAACTGAACGAGTAAAAGCAGTAAACAATGATACACACGCAGCAACGGTTGCAGCAACCTATCCCAAAAATCAAATTTATTTGATATTTCAGGCAACGTTTGCAGCAACACGAAAATTATATGGCAACACAGCTACACACGAGGCAACGGTTGCTTCAACATGGCCGTGTTGCTGCAACGGTTGCCTGGTGTGTATTTAGCTTAACAGATTGAGCCATCCTTGGATCGATTGTGAAACAAATAAGAGGTCAGCGTTGGTAGAAAATTGCCGTTCTACCCACTTGGGGGGCGTAACGAATTCAAACGACGATTTAAAAGCACAAAAAGTTCATGATTCTGATGTGCCGATACCCTCAAAGATCATGAAAAAAAATCTCTTTCTTTTAGTTGAAGTATGGCTTCCCAACTGAGGTATAGAAGACTCGATTAACCAAAGCACAAATATATATCGCTAAATTGATAGCTGTCAATAGTTTCATAACTCAAGAAACCAAAGTGTTGCGAAAACGGACTTCCACCCTCATTACATTATACATTTTCTAAGCAAAATAGAGCACCACGTATGTCTAGGAAACTATACATATTTCAGTTAAAATATCGGATGAGAAACTAAACAACCCTAGCTGCTTGAACTGCCTTTAAATGGACATTGAGTTTAGATAGCGATATGTGGTAATAAAGCCAATGGGCATGTATGGAATAGTTACAAAAATCGTATGGTTGAGGTATGAGCAATTAAACCAAATAGAGAAAAATACTTAAGAACATTGCGAGTACCGTAAAATCTGCTGATCCAATACTCATACATCAAATCGTTCTTGCGAAAAACGATGACATTTACCCGCCTTTTGTTAAGAGCGACGCAAGATCATGGCGCATTTCTACCCAACACTTGAAGGTTTGAGTTCGATTGAAGTTAGAATTGAAGAAAACAAGGTTTTCTTTGAGTACAAAGAGAAGACGCTGGGATCCTTTCTTCGTTTAAGAGGAGGCAGGGATGTTTTCTGTAAATGAAGGGAAGCCATTGAGTCACAATTTAAAGCTTATTGTTGGAATTAATTTAAGCGACAATTAGAGTTAAATAACTTGACCGGTCGCGTGTATCGATCGCGACTTGAAATAGTTCAATGGTATCGATTTGAGTTACGTGTACTCTCTAAAGAAAATTTTATGTACTGCTTTTATAGCAAAGTGACTTAAATCGACTCCACATTTTCTTCCTGTTAAGCACAAAATTGCTTGGTTTTATTGCGATATTTAACCTATCAATCATTCGTAGATGCAGCTTTAGTTGGCATCTTAATAAATTTTGAACAAAAAATATGAAATTGTATTGTGAATCAGAATTTATTCAACTAAAGTCAAAACCTGTTGAAGGAAAAAAAAAAAGTCTACAGATGGGTAAAGAATTTTTAAATTTATTTATTTATTTACTTGAAATATAATTATAAATAATAATTAAATCAAGGCAACTAGTAGCTGAAGCTATTGACCCGTTCCCAAGAGAGTCGGTTCTACGTAACCGAAACGACCCGGATTTATATCCAGCCAAGGACTGTCACCTCAGCAGCAATCCCCGAGAAATGTTTGTGTTGTGTTGTGTTTTTTTTTTTTTTTTTTTTTTTTTTTTTTTTTTGTAATTTTATTCTAGTTTATGATTTTAATACTTATTTATATTTCCACGTTTTTGTGTATGAAGAGAAAATATGCAACAGCGTCAGGCAAAAAATTACACAGGCCAACAACCAAAAAACTTTTTCGATAATTTTAACTAAGGTTTTAAGGTTTTTTTATGCTGAAAACGAATATGATCTTGAAAATGCTCCAGCACGTCAGGATTTTTGGCAATTTGAGGTTAAAAAGTCAAAAAATGCAGATTTTGGCCATTTTTGATAATTTTTTTTGGGATAGAAAATTTTTTTTTTCAATTTTCGACAAAAAGGTCGCATAGTAAAGCTCTTTAGCTTTAAAACCCATTTTTTTAAATTATTGTACGATTTTTTAAAAAAAAGTTATGACATTTTGAAATTAACAGTTTCAGTTACGCCAATAGACGTTATACCCAACGTATACGTAACTGAAACTGTTAATTTCAAAATGTCATAACTTTTTTTTAAAAAATCGTACAATAATTAAAAAAAAAAGGTTTTAAAGCTAAAGAGTAGTACATAAATCTAATTTCGCTTTTAAATTCTGTTTAAAATAACTTTAAATTTTTAAGAAAATTTTTTGAATTTTTGAAATTTTGATGTGTCTGATATTTTCTGTAGAATGCACTGCATTTTTATAAAACTTAATGAAAATGAAATAAACCAAAAACGAAATAGTCAGAATGAAATAAAACTGTTCAAAATATCGCGTATCTATTACTCTGGTCATATGTAGGTGTATGTTTAGGTTGAATTCTTCCTTTTGAGTTCCATTAAAGTTCTTTTCAGTTTGGAGTCGCCAATATATTTTTGAAAGCGAGTTATTTATGTTGAAGTAAATCTTTCATGCCGAAGTTAAAGCAGTTAATTACCTGCGGTAAGGGCACAAACCTCGATTTGTCTAAATTCTCGCCCTAATACAAATACATTTGTATGTATGAGCATATCTTGTGGAAAGTACAAAAACCAGATAAAGAATGTATATCCGAAAAATTCATTGATTGTTTCGTATTTGATTTGAAAACAAAAAATTAAAAAAAAAAATTATTAAAAAAAAACTTTAAAAAAATATTAAAAAAAAACTTAAAAAAATAGTAAAAAGATTTCTAAAAACCACACTCGTGGTTTTTTGTAACGCAAATTGAAGACTTGGACTTGGCGGATTTTCCGTATCCGCAGGGTAGCGCTCCATATCACAATCATTTTTTAACTCGCCATGTTGGGTAATCGTGTTATCAGCCATCTTGGAAAACAGAGTTAAAAAAATGTGCTACTGCTAACCAGCCAGTCGAGGCAGCCACACGAATAAACTCGTGCTCCATAAATAATGGAAATGTTTGCTCTTTCGATTAAACAAAGCATATATCGAAAACAATTGATTTTTTTCACTATATGGACCACCCTGTATGTCAGTAGATATATGCGCAACATGTTTCTTAAAAAATTCCATATTACGTTACAATAATCAAAAATTATTAGGTCAAATAAAAAGTTCTGAACACCTTTTTTGGCTTTATTTCGATGATAAAATTAAAATAGTTTCGATTTCCCCGATTTATTTTTATTTCAAATAGGCGCCATTTTGTTCCATAACAATTGAAAATTTTGAAAACAATTTCATAATTGCGCACTTGAAGAATCCCACGCCCCTCTTGGTGAAAACAAAACTTGGCAAGCTCAAAAAACTCCAAACTTGTCGTCTACCTCAATCAGGGAGCCTGATGCGAGCAGCTCATAGTGTGAGTGATTCGCTTTCAATTCCACCAAATACACAGCAAGACCTTCTTGACCGTTAATCCAGGTTTAGCCATAGATCGGTCCAAAAGCTGATTTTGCATCGATTCGTGTGGCACATATATAGCACATAGAGCTTCTTCTTCAGACCAGCCTTACGCAAACATGATCCAAATAGTATTTTAACTAAACTTCTACCTCTTAGACAATGGAATAGGTGTTCACTTTCCGGTCCGACTCCACGATTTCCATGATTTTATCGATATTTTCGTCGATCGGCTATTAGAGCGCGCGTGGAATTCGACGTTCATATTACCAAAACAAATCGCTGGAGCCCCCGCTATTCTATCGTACTCGATACTGTATTGGGCTCATAACCATAACAAATAACTTTGGCAGCCTACTCCGACTTTTCTCTTTGGCCGTAGTGGAAGGAATAAATGTATCGATTTTTTTCGATTTTAACTTTTATTTTGGAACACACAACTGGCTTCATCAAACACAGAACTGTCAAGGAACTTCTTTTGAAGCAAAATGCCTCCTCTAAATTGCCGTATGCATTGTTGGTTAAGGCTCACGGGCTCAGACGTGTAACCAAAAATAGTTAGAACTTTTTGCTTCACCTAATATTTGTTTTTGAATCCAAATGTTTACTGGCAAATATTTTACATAATTAGAATAGCTCCAATGAATGCAAAATTTATTGATTTTAGATATTGGTATTGAAATCAAATCAAATACATGTAAAACATTCTTGCGTTATCAACAAATGAAATTTTCTTGTTCCGAATACTGCAAACAGCAAATTGTAAAAAAAGTAACATTAAGTAGAAATATCGATTTTTGGTTATATTATTGTGGGCATGAAATACATACATACATATTTATATGTGCGTTTGTGCGCTTCTACATGCATGTGAATGTGTTTATGTAGCCTTGATGAGTTTATCAAGCAATTGCTAATGGCACACAAATGCAATTCATGTAAATTTACATATTTTTCGATTTTATTTACTAGTACACTTAGGATCGTACATCAGAAATTTTTAAGGGTGAGGATTTTTTATGTTGGGTTGAGTTGTATAGAGGTTCCATGCGCATGTCAACCGGCTTATCTTCAAACGGAATTCAATAGCTAAGACTTCTCCTTCTGCTCCTCTGTTGGGTTTTGGATTTGGAAGTGGGATCCGTTGATAAGAGAAATAAAAGCAGTTAATATGAACTTAAACTCTCAAGGGCTTAACTGTATTTAAATGAATTCAAAGACACTAAAAGTTCTATGTACCGGCCAGCCGGTTTTATCACAAGTGATACTAAGAAACACCCGCGATTGCAAATTTACGTTCTGGGCCCAGATACGGCACATGGCTACTAAAGCAGTGAAGATCATGGGAATGCTAAGGAAACTTATGGCGAACATCGGTGGACCAACCCAGAGTAAAAGAAGTTTGATCATGGTCACCACAAATGCAATACTGCTGTACGGCAGCGAAATATGGGAGATTCGCTAAACTGTAAAACCAAGCGCAAAGCAATGGAGGCTGTACAACGAACAGCGGCACTCAGAGTTGCTTCAGCCTACTGCACCGTTTCAAGCGTTTTTGTGATCAACCGTGAGATACCTATCACTCTCATGGCCCATGGAAGAGTGGGTGCGTGGGATTCTAGGAAAAGACACGCCACCACTAACGCCGCAGAACGGAGATGTCAAATCATGTTGCGGTGGCAAAGCCAATGGGACACTGAATCGAGTGGCAGATGAACGGCGAAGCTGATTCCTGCAATAGATCAATGGGTTCAAAGGAACTCCGGAGAAGTGAACTATTTCATGGCTCAGTTCTTCTCGGACCACGGATACTTCCGAAAATATCTATACCGCATATGTTAGGGGTCACGTGCATATACTGCGAAGCACCGAACGATGATACTGAACACATTGCAACAAATGGCTCGTTGAAAGAGATGCTCTGAGGGAACAGATTGGCGACATCGCGCCAATCACTGTGATCGGCAAGATGCTTGAACACGAGGAATGCGGTTAAAAGATACGTTGATACGATAAGAAGACACAGACACAGAAAAGATACGATAAGAAGTCTCACAGACAGAGACATAAGAAGACGAGTTTATAGCATGAAGCTGTTTACCAGCATAATGGACCCAGACGTGGGTGAATAGAACTGGTCCATTTCATGGACGTCATTCTGGGTCCTCTCGAAGTAATGCAGAAAAAAGTCCCGAGAAGGGAGTCTCCTCAGAAGAGAGAGAGACGGATTGTTTTAGTGGCCACATGAACACTTACCCACCTTAGTAGGGTTCAGGGATATCTAAACCTTTGGCGAACTTTGGGTCCGACATCCGGTTGTAATGCATCTCCATATCGAGCCCAAAAGGCTCTACTCGCGTTTGGGTATCAAACCGCTGCCACCACGATACTCCCCGCAAACCCGTCCTTAGGAACAGGTCAGAGTATACCCCTAGGGCACCTGTTACCCGTGAGAAGCACACACAGTTTAATGTTCCTTCCGAAAGTCAGAAGTCTTTTATGAAACGTTTTTCATAGCAAAATGCAAAGGTTTCTGATTGCTCGTTGAGGGACGACTGTTATGAGAAAAAACCATTTCCTATAAAATTCAAGTTTTTGAAGTATTCTATGTTTGCAAAATTGCAGATCAATGGAAAAATATTCCATATATGTACAAACATACGTATATTTCCCCATCATTGCCATGCTTTGACATAACATTCCGAACTGCTCCTCCACTCATTTGGAATATTCGTCCCGATTTCTTTCGACAAATTGAAGACCCTGTTGTTTCAAATATTATCTACACTGCGTAGTGGTCTGAAATCTTGAGGACTAACAGTGTGATATAAATATTATACCTACATACATACATGAAGATATACATCTACTAATACCACTCTCAGCATTAGAACCTCTATAAATATTGTATATTTTAGGTTCACAAAAGTTTTTGTTAATAAAAATAAGAATTAAATAACAAGAAAAATTAATTAAAAAATTTTACAATTGATATTTATTGAAATAAATCTATAAAATATTCATCATTTCGAAATCAATATAAAAATAACAAGAAAGTTAGCATCATTTTTATATTGTCTGGTGGGATCAAAGCAGCCATTGCTAAAGTGGCGCCATGTTGCCAACAAATTCCATCGCACTATTTCAAAAATGTCAACTTTTATGTGGAACATACTTTGGCGGAAAACCAGAAAATGGATGTGCTATATTTACACATGTCCATACAAATATTTATAAGTATGTTAGATGTGTAGAAGAGAAGTGCGCAAACCAAATTTACGTAGATGAAGTGCGCCCCGCCGTATTCACAAATCTCTTTCCGCCGGTACACGTGCAGCACAACCCGTAAATTCTGATTTTATGGCCTTTGCATTTTGTTTTATTTTATTTTCTTTCATTTCATTTTATTGCTTTACTTAATTTTATTATATTTAACTTAGTTCTTTTGATACGAATCTTTGAGGTCATTTGGCGGCGCCTTTTTACTTTTTCTATTTTACTTAAATTTTTAAATATATGTATATTACATTTTATCTAATTTTACTTATTTTGATCCTTCCGTTTGATAAAGTGAGGGTAAAGAAAACATTCATATTTGATTTTTTTCTATCATCTAATTTTGCCCTCTTCTTATGAATTATATTTCAATCTATTCTTTAATATATTTTGTCATTTTCCTTTTCTATTTTAATCTATTCTTTAATTTATTTTATTATTTTTCATTTTATTTTACTGTATTTAATTTATTATATGTTACTTTAGTCCAAGTTAGTTTTTTATTTCATGCTGTTTTTTTTTTTAATATTTCGTGCTACTGTCATTTTTTCACCTTCTAAATTTTTTCTTAAATGCGCCTTGCGACAATTTTATTTTTTAGATTTTTTAATTTACTTTATTTTATTTATTTACTAACTTATTTTTTCTATGATATAATAAAATTATAATTTATTTTAAATTATTTAATTTCTACTTTTCATATTATTAATTTTTAATTCGTATTTTATTTTTTATTAGTATTTTTATTTATTTAATAGTTTCGTTTTTGCTAAATTTTATTTTTATGTTGCGCAACATCAATTTTTTATTTTATTTTCCTTATTTGCTATTATATTATAATATTTTAGATTACGTGACCTAATTTTTCTATTTTTTTTTAATTTAATTTTCTAACTACAAACTAAAATAAATAATTAGCGCGTACACTTCAGTTAGGTGTTTGGTCGAGCCCCACCTCCTTTCTGTGGTGAGCGTCTTGATGTTGTGTCACAAATGGAGGGATCTACAGTTTTAACCCGAATCCGAACGGCAAATGGTACACTCGGAGGTTTGCCATTTTTTTATTTAACTTAATTAAACAAAATTTAAATTTTTTTTCTCAATTTAATATAAATTAATTTACATTATTTCGTTTCTATTTTTATACATTTTTTTAATCTCTTATTTTTGTTGTAATTTATTTCATTTTTTATTATTAGAAGGTTGAATTAGTTTTAAAGGTGACACACAGATGGCGCTATTTATCGCGTTGGCAATACTGAATATATATTCATGACAAAGCCTCATCCCTAGGCTTTGTTTATCAGTATCTGTCATTTCGCTGAAGTATAAACTACGCAGTGTTTTCGTGCTCCGAGTATGTCAACTTTCGTGCCGTCGAAACGCAATTTGCGGGAAGCTTTGCTTTTCTGCTTCAATTTGAAAAAAAATACAGCCCAGGACCGTGAATTGCTGCAGGAGGCCTACCCAGACCATACTCCGTCGATTTCAACATGTGAGTACTGGTTTCGACGATTCAAAAGTGGTGATTTTCACACCGAAGACAAGGAGCGTCTTGGCCAGCCCAAAAAGTTCGAGGACGCGGAATTGGGGGAATTGGTAAACGAGGACTCGTGCCAAACCCAAGAAGAGCTTGCTGAATCATTGGGCGTTGATAAATCAACCGTTTGCAAGCGTCTAAAAGCGATGGGAATGATCCAAAAGCAAGGACATTGGGTCCCATACGAGTTGAAGCTGCGCGACGTCGAACGGCGATTTTTTACGTGCGAATTGCTGATCGAGCGACAAAATCGGAAGGGTTTTTTGCATCGGGTGGTGACTGGCGACGAAAAATGGATCCACTACGATAACCCAAAACGCAAAAAGTCATGGGGTTTGCCCGGCCACGCATCAACGTCGACGGCCAAGCAGAATATTCACGGCAAGAAAATCATGCTCTGCATTTGGTGGGATCAGGTCGGCGTCGTATATTTTGAGCTGCTCCAACCGGGCGAAACAATCACGGGGGATCGTTACCGACTGCAATTGATGCGTTTAAGCCGGACATTGAAAGAAAAACGGCCGGAAACGGTAAAAAGGCACGACAAGGTTATTTTGCAACATGACAACGCTCGGCCGCATGTTGCTCAACCTGTCAAAAAATACCTTGGAACGCTTGGCTGGGAAGTGTTACCCCACCCGCCGTATAGTCCAGACATAGCTCCCTCCGATTATCATTTGTTCCGGCATATGAGTCTCGATTTGGCGGACCAGCGGTTCTCCTCGTACGAGGCTACCAAAATATGGGTTGAGTCATGGATAGCCAAGCAGCGGCCAGAATTTTGGAGAAACGGCATCCGGAAATTGCCCGAAAGATGGGCGAAAGTTGTAGCTAGCGATGGCCAATACTTCGAATAAAATATTTTGTACCGTTTTTTCACAATAAAGCCCCAAATCTTCGAAAAAAATCTTTAAAACTAATCCAACCTCCAATATTTTATTTTATTATTTTTATTTCATATGATAACTTTTTTGTTTTGATTTTTTTTGCTCATTTAATTTAATTTTAGGTTACGATATTTCGGTTTTTTCTTTAATTTTTTTTTTATTAATTTAATTTTTGTAACTAATTTAATTTAAATTTTAATTTAGGTAAATTTATTTAATTTGCTTCATTGCAATTTACTTTCTTTAATTTAATATTATTAAATTTTATTTTTTAATCTTGTTCATCTTTCATTCCAAGTTACGTTATTTAATTTTTTTTCTAACTTAATTTAATTTAATTTTGTATTAATTTGTTTTTATGCTTTATATTCCTTTTTAATTCTTATTTTATTTTATTTCCTGTTTTATTCTTTTAATTATTATTCTTGTTTTATTATATTTTTAATTTTATTTTATCATACTATTTTTTTCTCAATTTAATAGTTTAAATTAATTTAATTTTACATTCTTTCCTTCTTTTACATATTTTTTTTACTTCTATTATTTCATTTCATTTTATTCGTAAACTTTTTTCATTTTATTTCATTTTTTTGTCTTTGATACATTTCTTTTAATTTGTTTTTTTTTGCATTATCCTATTTCATTTGCAATTTTTTCATTTTATTTAATAGTTTTTTTTTTTTTGCTACATTTTATTTTACCTTTATTGAACTATTTTTATTTCATATTATGGGTGTTATGTTTAAACATTTTGTGTTGCAATTCAATGATTGATTTGAAATTTTCATAGAAAACTACTGCTTGCATTCATAATTCCCCATCTAAAATTTGTTTACCTTACTTACTTATATATAAATGTCTTATTTCTGCAACCGCCCACACATTATTTGCTTAAGGGTATATAAATAGTAACTGTAATTTCGCTTTTACACGCTGCTTCTGAACAAATCATCCATTATTGTCGATTGGTCAAAATAGACGCCAGTTGTCGTTCATATTTCTATTACTCTTTTGTTGTTTTTGTTCTATTATTGCACTACCGATGACGTATGTAAATGCCATAAACGCAATTGTTTGACTAGCTGCCCAAGTCTTCATCTACCGATTGTCATGTTCGATTAACGTCGTTACTTGTAAGCACAGCAAAATATTTGCATTATTCTTCCTGTACCTCCGCCGTCACCATCATTGCCTACTTCATTGATTGTTTAATTTTAGATTGACCAGTGTTGTATTTTCTCTCTATTCCCAGAAGATACATACATACACTTATATTTCAATGGTATTTGACTGTATGAACTTTTGATGAGGTTTATTTGAATTTGTGTCGACAAGTAAAATTACAAATTAAATAAGTTCGACAAAAACTTAAGAAAAATTATTTTAAAGAGCGAGCAAACACAAATACAATACTTTTTCGTTTTTTTGCTGAAAAATATTTACTCTGTTTCCCAGCTTCAAAAGCTATTTTATTCCAGAGAATTTTAATGAAGTGCTTCAAAACTGCAGCTCCCCTACTTAGCTGACCGCGTGTGCCTATAATTCAGACGTAAGTTTTAATGCAAAAAGTGTGGGCTAGTTTCTGAATGTTCAATAATTATAAGTAAATATCTCAAGATAGACAATGTTTTCTGTAATAGCGGACGCCCATTCCTGTGAATCCTAAGAACTTGTGTTTGCAAAATCGGGTTTAGCCAAGTCACGACCTGCTTTAACTAATTTGAAGATAAAAGGTATTCCTAAAGACAAAAACCGCCCCTAACGTGTGGCAGATAAGGCCCATTCGGGCAAATTTGACAAGGAAGTGTTGAAAAGAATTACAAATGTGAATTTCTTGATTATAAATATCAATAGAGAAATACATAGGTAAAGTGGAAGAAGTTTCAACAACCAATGCCGAAAGGGACTCAGAATGTAAGGAAAACTTATCGCTACGGATATGAATAATTTTTGTAAAAATTGTTTAAGTTATTCACGTCATACAGTATTTCAGTATTTAATTGATTATAAATGAATTAAAGTTTCACCTCCTCATAATGCGCCAGGCTATATTTCATTCCGCAGACGTTAGTTACACTAGCCTGCCTGATAGTAGGAAGCCGGCAGCTCAGCAGCCAGAGCCCTCTGTGTAGTTCAGCTCAAATAAATATACAATACTTAAGCTCAAATAAATTGTTGTAAATCTTACCTTAAGACTCAGATTAAGGCACTTCATTCCACTTATCAATAGAATTATTTTTGACCATTTTTTTCTTATATTCTTCACGAGCCCTTTGCATCAAATATGGCGAGCTATGAGCTATCCAAATGAGTATAAATAATTCATATATTGTAGCAATAACTTATGTAAGCTCTGAAAATATTTATATACAGGGTGGTGCAACAAAATGTACTCGGTTAAGTTGTTTTTTATCACAGGCTGTGTATGCTTCATTGATGACCTCTTTATTTGACCAAACCTTTTACCGCCGAGATGCGTTTTCATATATTATATGTAAACAGAAAGTAAGCGGCCCCTCTGGAGCAGATGCTTATTTATAATAGGAACAGAACAATTCGTAACTTAATTCTGTGTTCTAATTTTCAAGGGCATCCCATTTAAATTATTCAGTTTAAGGTGCGTATCGTGAGATAAAGGCAGAAATCGCCAATAAAGTTTTAGAAAACTGAGTTGGCATGACGGGAGCTGAGCTGCATGAATAAATTCATATTCAATAAATATTAGGAATATGTGCTCCTTCTAGTAGAGTCACAGTAGATCGAAAACAAAAATGATTTTGGTGCAATTTTATTTTTTATTTTTAAAACCAAATCAGTTTACTATATGTCACCCTTTATATACTTATAGTATATAAAATGTATTTTATTACCACAACTATTGTGTAAACCCATCCGGAAGGCTCACAATCGTTTGACTGATAAAACTACATGCAAGTACAGTGAGTGTCACTGGAAATCGTACAAAAAAAAATTTTTTTTGCTTGCAATGATTTTGAAATTTTCTGTTTTTTTGTTAATTTATTGTACAAAAATAGTTCTTATTTTAAGGAAATGGAAGAACTCAAAGTAACATACTTTTTAAGATAATTACATGAATTTTTCGCGGTTTAGATGCAGTTTTGCAGCTAATTTAATTTTTATAATAAATATTAGAAGTAAATTGGTGGCTACTGCTAATAACAGTTTAGTAGTTGAGTTTTTTTACCACACATGTATATCTTCATGGAACGCGATTTCGGTAACTTTTGTCTCAGTGCAAAGTGAATCTATTAAAGGTGGTATCGGTGAATTAGCTGATTTATTCTTTTTTTTCTTTCGCCATGTCCATATGTATGTCAGCCCAGAGTGAAACCGGGCGAATTCATTCTTTGTTTTCTACTTTGCCATTACTTTTATTTGACAATCAAACGTATAAAATATTGTTGTTGGTCAAGTGCCACTACCTTTAATGGCGCCTTGCGTCAAGGTGTTGGCAAAAACCTTAAAACTCATACATTTTGAATAGTAGCCACCACAAACGTGCAACACATTGCACGAACTACGAAATCAGATACATTGAATGAACTACGAAATCAGATACCCAAAATTTTTCTAATTCTAATCTGATTAAGATTTTTGAATTTACGCCCATTTTTTTTAAGTATTCTAAAAAGTTTCGAACTGTTCCAGAGAAGATGTAAATTAAATTTATTTCTTTTTGCAATATTTGCCGAGTACTTTTAAAAGATTGGGACTTAACACAAATAAACAGCAAACTTACACAAATAGTAGTACAATTTTCAAAAGACAAAATATTTGTACCATTTATCAATGACACTCACTGTATGTGTGTATGTATATATGCACATATATATGCATACTTGCAATAGCAAGTGGCCAACATATCTAGTATCCATTTATTTTGATCAAAACAAATTGACATTTAATTAAATTTCCATTAAAAAAGCTTCGACAAACGACAATCGATGAACGCTGATAAGCTCTGATGTCTGAATAAGGCTGGGTAGCTGAGTGATGGACTGCTACAGAGGCAGAGTAACTGGTACAGAGTTGAATGGCGCAATAAACGGTTTGTATTAGAATAAAATATACATAGAACGAAAATTAAAAAGCTGAGCGGAGAAACCAAGAAAATTGAAGATTGGAGTGGCACAACTAAATCCTATCTAGGTGCAGTAAGAGTAAGCTCTTCTTCTATTATATTTCAAAAGCTCCTTTTCTAAAGTACCAAATCGCTGAAATTCGTGCACATGTACACGTATGTATGTATGTATTTGTATTTTGAAAAAATCAATTTTCATATGCGAATGCGTGCTGCTATTTGTATGAAAGACTTTGGAACCGCCACTGCTACACCAACAATTATAAATGTTTATTGATTTTTAATACGATACCCGTCGTATACGCCATTGTGTTCGATTTGTTTGTGTAATTTCAACAATTGAGAGAGGGAAAAAAGAATTTATGTAGCTATTAAGAAATGTAAAATTTATGTTTTAAGCCCATCAAGGACAAGCGGCAAACAGTGAAGAGTAAAGGACAATAAATTTATAATAGCTGTAAGAGTTATTTTAGACTAACAACACTTGAAGGAGCACACATGCATATAAGTGAAAGCGATTTATGAAATTGTTTTCCTGATAACTTTGAAATGGATTGAACTCAATGGAAATAAATCGAAAATGAAATATACTATTGAGAATAAATTGCTTTAGCTGAATTAACGGTGTTTTGAAATATGCGATTGGCAGCGTTAAACTCCAAGTAGTGCAGCAGCAGGTGGTGACCACCAAGGCACACAGTAACGTACATATGTATATGTAGCGCTCACATATGTTTGCACATATACTTATACATATATTGCACACTTTACTGACGCGTTCATAAGTAAGTATAGGGTTTTATTATTCATTAAAGGTACGCTATTAGATTGGAATCGTTGAGTCTCTACTGGTGTGTTGTGAAAGGAATTTTATTAAAGTGGCGTGGTGTATATTGGAAAACGTGTTGACTCTGAGTGACGACAAGGCAGACAATTATGGCGTTTGCGTTTACTATAAAGGTAATCAATTTGGACAGCTGCTTGGCGGGAGAGAATAATATATTTTCTCAGTGTGGGTAGAACAAGTGAACTGCATACATACAAATATATCTATGAATGTTATTAATACCATTGAGGTGAAAGTTTTTGGGCAAAGGTTGGCAGACGTAAGATTTGCAAAAAAGAATTTTGATTGGCAAATAAATATACATGGAAAAAATCAAAAGAGTACGAGGGTCACTATTTATGATATGCATCTAAAAAGAAAATGACTCTTAAAAGGAGTCGTGGGTGTACGAGGGTCACTATTTATGTTGTGAACCTTGGTACTTTTAAATGTTTTTAAGAGCTACCAGATATTTCCACTGGAAAATTAGAAAGAAACTATAGTAGTTACAAACAACTGAGGGTCGCTATTTATTTTACGAACCTTGGTATCTTTAATTATTACCTAATACTTCCACTCGAAAACCATACATTTTTAACACACAAAAAAAGGTGCATGTCAGTGAGGTACGAGGGTCACAATTTACGTTGTGAACCTTGGTAACTCTAATGTTTTTTACTGCCACATGACACTTCCATTGTAAAATTTGAAAGAAAATATAGTAGCTACAAACATCTGAGGCGTACGAGGGTCGCTATTTATTTTACGAACCTTGGTATCTTACATTTTTTTTTTTACATATTACCTTATATTTCCACTGGAAAACCATACATTTTAAACTCTGAAAAGAAACTATGGTGGGCGTGAGGAGCATACGAGCGTCACTATTTACGTTGTGAACCTTGGCGTACGAGAGTCACTATTTATATTTCAGACCTTGGTAACTTTAAATGCTGTCCAATGGAAAACCATACATTTTTAACTTCGAAAAAAAAACACATACGGTAAATGTCAGTGGAGTACGAGCGTCACTATTCATATTGTGAACCTTGGTAACTCTCATTTTTGTTTACTGCCACATGACATTTCCTCTCGAAATTTAGCAAGAAAATATAGTAGTTAAATAGATCTGAGGTCGCTATGCATATTGCAAAACTTGGTAACTTTGAATATTTGTATGTGCTGCCTGCTGTTTTCACTGGACAACCATACATTTTAAACTCAGAAAAGAAAATATGGCGAGTGTCAGTGGGGTACGAGGGTCACTATTTCTATTATGAACCTTGGTAACTCTATGTTTTTTACTGGCACATGACATTTCCATTGTAAAATTAGAAAGAAAATATGGTAGTTAAATAGATCTGAGGTGTACGAGGATCGCTATGCATATTTCAAAACTTAGTAACTTTTAATATTTTTAGGTGGTACCTACTGTTTTCACTGGAAAACCGTACATTTTACACCCATGAAACAAAACACGGTGGCTTAACAGAAGTCAAGGGCCTACGAGCTTTGATAACTCTAAATGTGTTTAGATACCACATGATATTTCCACTAGCAAATTAAATATTTTTGACTCTAAATAGAAAATATAGTGTTTGAAAATATATGTGAAGCGTAGGAGGGTTCCTATTTATATTGTGTACTTTGGTACATCTAAATGTTTAAAAAATTAAATTAATTATATAGCGGCTAAAGAACATCTGAAATGTTCAAAATTTTTCATAGATGAAACCCACGAAATTTGGCTCAAGTTCAAAAAGTGCATATTCAAAAAATCCCATCGCTATGCGAATATCAATGGCACACACTGTACGCATTGGCGATAAACCAAAATTTCAAAATTTCAGCTGAAACTATGGTTTTTAGATGTACCGATGCCATTGTCCGCAACTGTATTTAGTTATAATAACTTACTAATACTTTAACACTTTCGCATTTCCGCATCCATTTGGATGTATCATAATACCGTTGTTCTTGCGTACTTATTTACGTACACCAAAAATATATAACATCTGTCAGCATTTCAATTAATTTGTTATATCAAAAGTGCTTACATACGCAACTACATGTGTACCCTGTATATTAGCCATTACTTGGAATCCATTAAAACGCATTAGCCTTACAAAATCAGCTGATAGCAAATTCCAATACCAAATAATAAATGATGAGCCAAAAAGTAATGGCGTTAAGTCAATGCTTTCACAGGGGCGCTTATGTTGAGGCTCACGATGATTGTGATACGAGTGAGAATGACAGCAAGCCAGGCACGTGCCCACACTCTTCAAATTACCAGCCCGCTTTCTATGCGCATGCATATATACCTATATGGCATCATATTTTTCGATGTCAACAACTTTTAGGCAATACCATGTACGAGTGTTCAAACGAGTAAGTTTTGTGCAAATTTATGGATAGAACAAAATGCCGCAATAATAATAAAAAATATGAAAAAATATGTATTGGAAAATGTATGCACGGAAATTTTGCACGTTTTGCGAATGGTGGGGGAGGGGTGGGGAGTGCAGAATACATTGTCAAAACACAAATGAGGCGCATGTGGCCATAAAGAGTGAAATTGTAAAAGTTTGTGTTTGACACAACTTTTTGTTTTTTGCACATTTAGCGATTAAGTTTTAGGTAAAATTTTGGCACACAGCGAAAGAGAATAGAAATGACACAATTGGAGGTCTTGCTATGCAGTAGTAATAAAATGTTGACGTTTTCAAAATGTGGGGTATGTAGGTATTATTATTAATATGTACTCGTACCTATACCTACACAGAGAATAGATGAGAGAAATTATGTTCACAAAAATTTCTGAAAAAGTTTAACTAATTTCACGAACATTCATTATGAATAAAAATAAAAAAATTAAAAATAAATAAAAATAAATTAGAAAAGAAAAAAAATGAAAAAAATTAATTAATAAAATTAAAAAAATTAAATTAAAAAACAAATAAAAAATAAAAATAAAATTAGAAACATAAACTACTTAAGGAAATGACTGTACAAATTAAAATTGACGATAGTAAATTTTTCAGACATTTCAGCGTTATATGAAGCATGGCTATTGTTCACTATTGCAACAAAGTGATGCTCCTGCCAGGTATTGGAGCGAACTCAACGATATTCCAAAAAACAAGACTGGCCGAAAAAGAAAGATGAAACCGCCGAACAGTGCACAGGGAAAACACCCCAAAGTTGAGTAAAATAGGACAAATACGGAAAGGTATTAAAGGCAGTAAATGAACTCAACAGTTCTACCACCGCGTCTGTGTCAGTATAACAGGAGCAATGAAAACATGCCCAACGGATGCATGAGGTGGTGAACTCTTCTGCATACCATCGCTTCACATTTTAATTGGAAAAGAAGCTCGTTTGATTTTGAGCTCTTTACGATTAAAAGGCATATCAGATCTAAAACGTGCGGATATGAAAGGACATTTAAAGATCTTTGAAGAATTTCGACATACACCTGCTCTTTGTAGGGTTGATACATTATCACCCAAGCTCATTCTCTTCAGAATCTTTAAAGTTCTTAATAATGAACGCATGGCCTGGAAAAACAGTTCTATCACCTTCAAACCTGGTTATGGTTTAATGATGGTTGAAATTAGAAGATGGTAGGACAGAGACGGGACTCAATGGGCCTGAATTCAACAAATTGATTCCAATCGGTTTTCTCCACACAATTTTCCTGGCAAAAATATGAGGAATGAGAAACGCACATTTACATACTTTCAGATAGTCAGGCGGCTTTGAAAACGCTCACCTATATAATGGTAAATGACTGTCTGAACCCTCTTAACATGTTAGGTAACTATACCGCAGTATTATTAGGTTGGGTTCCTGGACATGACGGAAATGTGCGATATTAAATAACGGGCAAACATGCTTCTAAGTGATCCTGAGCCTCCTTCTGAACTTCCAAAAGGCTACTTTATAATAAGAATAATAATAATAATGGCAAAAACTAAAACAAAAAAGAAGTTGCGATGCTACATATCCTCAAATATAAGGCAAGTCACGTTTTTTTGTACTGTAGGTTAGAATATCTTGGAAGCCTGATTCAGTATGTCGAAAGTCTTTGGTAAAATATTTTCGCTTAATTTTGTCATTCTGTGAGAATATAAATACAAATCCTTTCGATGAACAAAACTAACTAAAAAGCTGGGACAATGACAATATTCGATAAGGTGTCACTTGGAACGTTTGAGAGAAAGATACTGCGGAAGATTTTTGAACCTTTACACGTTGGCGACGGCGAATATCGCAGGCGATAGTACAATGAGCTATCGACGACATAGACAGAGCGCAGCGAATAAGGATCCAGTAGGCACGTTGGCTGGGTTATGTCGTCCGAATGGAAACAAACGCTCCGGCTCTGAAAGTAATCGATCCGATACCAGCTGGTGGTAGGAGAGGAAGAGGAAGGTCTCCTCTGCGTTGGAAAGATCAGGCCTCCACCTGAAAGACTTGACTTCACTGGCGAGAAAAAAACAACTGCCGCGATTTGTTAAACTCGGCCAAAATCGCGGAAACGGTTATCGCTCCAATCAAGAAGAGCAAGCGTTTCGAAAAAAAAAAATTGTTTTGGTTTTTTGCCGAAAGTAGGGGTCGGCTTTTCTTCTTTTTTGTTATGTCTTCGGCATTTACAGCCGAATGCTGAAGTATGATACATGGATGTTTTTGACTTGAGGATGGTTTTGTGTTTTTCTTCCAACGCTCATTGGCTTCAAGTAGCCCTTCTAGTTCCTACCCACCAGAAATCAGTTCCGACCACCCCAATGTCAGAAAAATAAAGCTAACCAATCATCTCGGATAATCTTAGCTAATTTAATTTCATAGAATTCCATAGAGTAACAAATACTCCAGAAATTTTTACTTCCCGAAATATTTTCTGTTAAACCGGCGAAATTGGGCTATCTCCGCGTTGAAAGTAAGGAGAATATGCTAATTTAAAAGGGCTCCCAATTTTAGTTCAACGTCAACTGGAGTTAAGGCTCAGTGAAAATATCATATAAGTTTCCTGCCTAAGTTGTACTTGAATGGACTGGAAAAAAATTTATATTATAAGGATGCAAAATCGGAGATGGCAAAGCAATTTTTTAACTCATTTTTTTAACTCACTTTTTTTAACACATTTTTTTTATAATTGCGATGTAAAAACAGTGTACCGCCTTAAGTGCTTTATTGGCCCAAACTGTTCAAGTATTTTATGACTCATTTAATTTGAATTGCCAATAAAACAAAAATGTCGCCAAATTATACACTAAAGGCGGCAACTAAACTTAAATAGCCTCTCCGAATAAGATATAAAAACCGTAATCTGCATTTTATGAGAAACAACTCACAGAAAGTGCTCCAAATGTTAATTTAGAATTTAACTTAATCTACAACAGCTTGGCGTAACGTATACGCCATGGAGGACAATGACCGCTTAATGTTAAATAAATCTACTAGTTTAAAGGAAGAATAAAAACACGAAACATAAACAGGAAAACTACAGTTTGTATGTATTGTAACCCCATTATGAAAATCAGGCAAAACAATGTACGCCTACGCCACCAGAGCATGACAACGTACCAGCAAAGAAGTAACTAAAAATCAACTCAAGCAAGCATGTAGATGAGCTTGGCGGCATACTCAAGTGCAAGTGTAACTAAATATCTGCGAGATGAGTACGTTTACCTAAACGGCAACATAAAAATAAATGGCAAAATAAAGTGGGCCACACCTTGGCCGGCAAGTAGAAAGTAATTGTGAAAATCGAACAAAAATAAGCCAAGAGACCCGAATTAAATTAAGGCACTAGCAAGTAGCTGGAAAAGAAAAGTGGAAACTTGGCCCTGAAAGTAAACACACTAATAATAATAATAACAGTAGCAATTGTGACTGCAGAAAGGATAATTCGGGCAAAGAGAGAACAATAACAATAACAACGTCAGCAATTGCGACTGTATTGCAGATAATGCGAGGTGAAATGGAAGGAAATGTCAAGGTGTTGGAAAATACTCTTAGAAACCCATTGGCATTGACAAAGAGATGATTATACGCAAGTATATAAGTACATAGGAATATCAATACTTAGCTATGTAAGCACACAAGCATTAGCATCATCGAGCTCACGAGCTTTCATAACAATCAACAATAGCCAACTAATGGAGTCAGTTTTCAATATCTAACTATGTATTTGAGTTGACGAGTGCACCGGCAATGGCCGAAAGCAGAGTTGTATACTTCTCTGTATATCAGGATAGTTGATGTAATCTTATGGACACACGCGCGCGGAAATAAAAAAAAAAACAAAGCAATACAAAGAAATTGAAAAGATAACAAAAGGAAAAAAATTGAGGATGAACCCGCTTAATGGGCACAAATAAGGTTAATGAGTAACCCAAGTACGCATAATAGAGATTGTAAACATTAGGGATGAGGACAAGAAAGAAAGAGTCATGTAGAGGACAATCGCGCATGTAAGAGGTTGCAAAGAGGAAAAGATGAAAGGATCATCTTCGAACTGATACGTAGTTGTTGGGGTTGATGAAAGAGAAAGTAGAACAAACTACTATGGACAGAGAAATTAGAAAATGCGACAATTATTATTACTAGTAAAAAATAACACAGGCCAACAACCAAAGAACTTTTTCGATAATTTTAACTAATTAATTTGTATATTAATTTGGTGTCCTGATTACGAAAAAAATTATTAAAAAGTTATATCACCCATCAATTTTTCACATTTTACAATTAAGTAAAAATAAAGTTTATGTACCAAAATGTATCGGATATATTTTTAACTTCTTAAATACTTTTTAGTTGGCAACATTATTAAAATGTAATCAGATTGGCAATGAAGGAAAATGTTTTTAAGTTGGTAGTTCTTATAAATTTAACAGCTTTCTTTCAGTGAGTTGTAACATCAAATTGCTGTGCGTTTTTTATTCAAAATTAAAATGGTTAAACGTGATTGTAAAAATGCTCCTAACGCTTTTTGCTACATATATGGTAATTTTGTCATTAAAAAACATCAAAGGGAACTTACTGACTTTGTAAAAAAAGTTTACTTTGCATATTTTGGTTTAGAAATCAGTAATCAAGACAAGTGTTGGGTAAGGCATAAAGTATGTTATGTTTGTGTCGAGGATCTAAGGAAATGGCTTAAAAAAACGAAGAAAGCTTTTAAATTTGCAGTACCCATGGTATGGAGAGAGCAAAAAAACAATTTAGACGATTGTTATTTTTGCTGTATAGATGTTAGTGGATATAACTCCAAAAATAAAAAAGCTATTATCTATCCTATGTTACATCAGTTGATCAGCCGGTAGAACATGGCCCGAGCTTTCCTGTCCCTGTGTCACCTGAGGATATTGATGATGTTTTACAGTCTAGTTTCGAATTTAGTCAAAGTCAATCGACTGATATTCTCTTTGAATTGGATACTTTTAGATATGCAAATTCAACCTTTCTAACTCTCTAATGCCCCTGTAAAGGGCGAATTCAAAATAGTATAACTTTTTTTATATTAATCGCAAAAATATTTTTAAAAATTGATTTTAAAGCTGAAGAGTGGTACTTTGCGATGCCGTTGTGCAAAATTAAAAAAAAACTTTACCTTGCTTAAAACAAAAATTTTTTAAATGGCCAAAATCTGCATTTTTTGACTATTTAACCTCAAATTGCCAAAAATCCTGACGTGCTGGAGCATTTTCACGGTCATATTCGTTTTCAGGATAAAAAAACCTTCAGGAAACACCCATAGCGGTTTTAGAAACTGTAAAAAAGCGAGATTTTGCAGGCCTGTGTAATTATTTCTGCGATTAAGGAAACCCAAAAAATATGAGCATAATTACCGCATTCCCATAATTTCGTGTCCAAGACAGTCGGTTCTACGTTACTGAAACGACCTGGATTTATATCCGGCCAAGGACTGTCACTCCAGCAGCAGTCCCGGTATGTAAATATGCTACAACAACAACAACCACATTCCCAATAGAATTAATTTTATTTGGAAGAAAAAAAAATATATTTGAAAAATAACGGTAAAGAAATATTTTTTAAACAAAAATCTGTTTGTTTACTGAGTGCGAGCTGGTGTAGAAATATCAACATTTGGCATTTAAGTTTGACAGCACTTTTTTCGTGTTCACTTGAATTCAGTGATAGGAAATTCTTCGTAGTTTTAGCGGAGGTGTATATTCCTAATTTTTCTGCGACCGACTCAGTGATAAGAATTTTTTCTGATGCTACCTGAAGTCAATGAATTACACTAAAAATCCAAAAACTATTGAACTCATTGAAACGTAATTTCGACTGCACAATTCGTTAAGTGTCTCGAATGGTATTGAATACTCGAAAAAGTAGAAGAGAAGTTGTGCTCTAGAAAGCTAAGCTGATGGCCCATTATAAAGAAAATTGATAAATTTATATTTATGTTCATGCAACATTCTTTAACTTAACGGCTACGTTAATAAGCAAAATTGCCGTACTTGGGCTGAAGAGCAGCCCGAAATCATTCAAGAACAGCCATTACATCCATTAAAAATAACCGGCCTATGGGCTGAAGGAATCATCGGCCCATATTTCTCCAAAAACGAGCCTGGCGCCAATGTAACAGTGAATGGCGAGCACCATCACGCCATGATAAACGACTTTTGATGCCGAAAATTGAAGCTCGTGATCTCCACAGCTTTTGGGTACAAAAAGAGGGTGCTACTGGTCATACAGCCCGTGAAACAATGGATTTACTGCGTCCTTCTTTCGGTGAACAATTTACCTCTCGTCTCGGCCCGTGGATCGTGTGATATCACACCGTTGAACTTTTATTTGTGGAGGTATGCAAAGTCTAAATGCTTTGTGCATAAACCAGCTGTGATTGAGGCATTGAAAGCCAAAATTATTGAAGTTATTCAGGAGATGTCGCCGAAGTCTTCCAGCGACTCATTCAAAATTGGTGTTTACGGATGGCCGAATTACGGCTCAGTTGCGGCCAACATTTGAAAGGGATTGGCTTTAAAAAATAAATGACATGAAAAGTTCTACCCAAAAAGAATAAAGATTGTCCAATCCATTTGAACTTTCAGTGTTGTATTTCAATTTAAACTCCGATACCTCTAAATTGATTACCCGTTTCTACAGCTGTCTGTTTCACAATTCTCCAAATATGATTGACGTAGGACGCCATTTGCAAAAATTATAAATCTTTCGATAGGGTGATTAATTTTGCGCCCCCTTATACATATATCAGTTTTTTACTACTTTGTAAGAAACTCAATTTTTCACGATTAGAAAACTTTTAGCCTCGCCAGACCAGACATTACCAACTGCGTGTAACGAATTCTGATAATTTTTTGTAATTTCTTGTTTTTTTTTTGAAATTTCTTGTTTTTTATATTAATAATTTTGCTTTTTTTTTGTTTGCTTTTGTTGATTATTTATTTTCTTAGTTTTCTAATTTTTTTTTTTTTAATTTTTTTTAAATTTTTTTGATTTTTTTATTTTGTTGTTATTCTCTTATTTTTCTAACTATTTTAATTTTTTTTTAATTTTTGTTTTTTTTTTTTAATTTTTTCTTTTTATTTTTCTTTATTTAATATTTTGCTAATTTTTTTTTAATTTCATTATGTACTTGTTTTTATTTCATTATATGTATATATTTGTTTATTTTTCTTTTTTTACTCATTTTAGCCATATTTCAATTACATGCCTACCTAATTAATAAAAAATAAAACCCAATTTATTATGCAAAGCAGGAACTCAAATCAATTACTTTTACGGTTCCATTTCATTCAATTTTCCTAGACATGTCAATTTATAGCAGATACTCCAAATATATCCTTTTTTTACCATCGTATGAAACCCTACTGCCCTTGGCATGTGAATGTTCTTTTGCATATGGATTACTTATTTATGGCCAATATGACGGGCATACGTTGACAACAACCGCTCATCCGATTAATTATCGCAATCTGCAATCAAATTGTGGTGAAATAAGTCTCATGCTTTAGTTAACCCGCGATGACCACAAAAGCCACCAGTCAGTCCAGTCATGCTGACCAATCAAATATGTGTAACCACACCCCCTCCCCTCAGTAGCATAGATTTTAGAAAATATGCACCTACATACATGCTCGACTTTTTGTATTATAACGGTACATAATACACACATTAATATAAATATACAAATTTATTATACATGCACATACACATTCTGTGAAAATCAACGCCACGGTTGCTGTGTAAAATGTCAACAGTGCCAATATCCTGGAAAATTAATTGCAGTGATGATGATAGGTTGACAGCAAAATGTGGAAGTGGGTCATGGCAGTGGTCAGAAACAAGTGAGGCACACTTTCATGCATATCATACATATACAAATAAACTTTCACAGATACGCTTACATATAATATGTATATGTATTTATGTGCAGTTGCAGGCATGCGGAAACTCAGTTGCATCCCTGCAAAGAATTGTGCGACTAAAACTAGTATTCCGGGATTAGTCACCATGGGGTACAACTGGGGTAGCATAGAAATCGTACTATTTGAAGTTATTAAGGCTTAAAAATAAAATAAATGTCGTATAGAGTGTGCCTTTTTAAGTGAAGTGACTTATTCATCCACTTTCGCATTTCTGTATTCTTTATGAATTATATTTGCAAAGCAAAGTCGTATGAATAAATTAAGTTTCCTGCAAGGCGTTTGAACAATTCGAGTTCGTTTATTGTAACACCGAATGCATTGATTGATTGGAAGCTTGGGTTGGGTTGGGTTGGTTGGCCCCACACACAGTGTCCTTAATGAAATCAGCGGCTGTGGTGGACTAAAACACCACAGACTCAATTGGATATGAATTTAATGAAAAGTCAATTCAGGTTGTAGATTTATGCTGCTCAAATGTTTTGCAAATGTCAAAGGACCATTACAATGAATGAAATTGTAAATGAAATTTGAAAATAAAATCAGTGAATATTCTATATATACATACGCACATGGTACGTTAACCGCACCATAAATTGAAAGCCGAGCAGTGCTGCTGTTACAATTAGCAGTGGTCGGTAAACTGCGTGAATTTTTGACAACGAGGCAACGAAATATAGACAGATAATCTCAAATGATAAGCAAAGTGTTAAGCAAAGATATCTGAGTAGAACCAAAACTCAAAACTAGCTACAATTGATTTTCTAGCTTCTTGGTTTACTTTAGTACAGCATCTGCTCTTGAAAATTCCTTCGGTATTCACAAAGACTCATTGTGATGCAGAGGAAATATTTTCTCAATCTTATCATTGAACCATCCCAATCTTGTGACGCCTTCAGCCAGTCATTTCTGCGAGACCGTGTTAAGCCTATGCGGGTCTTCAAAGCACTGGTTCCCGAGTAAACTGAAACCCATATATCGAAAAGCAAAGTGATTTGCACAGACGGTATTGAGTGGACTCAACTTATTCCTTACCTGTGCAGCACTGCAAACTACCTGACTCTACCAAACTGAATCACTCTACAGCTGTACGGTTCCCTAAACTACTTCTTCAGTAGTCTAAACCGCATTTTTCGATAGGCAAAAAGATTTGCACATGCAGTATTCAGAGTGGACTCTACCTTTTCCTCAACTGCAAGAAAGTTGCTCCTGCAGAATTAGTTGTGTCTAACTTCGTAGCCGAACAAGATACGTTGAAAGTGTCCAGAGTAGTTCGTTTGTGAATACACCAAGTCATAAGGAACTTGAATACTTGAAGCTTTAATTCAGCCCCTCTGGTCATCTTTCAGCTTATCCTACTGAGTTCTACCAAGTGAAGACGTCAGATCCTGTTCCAATGTCCAATCTTAAGCCATCTACGTCCAATAAAAAACACTTATTTCCCTACAAATAAGCAAAAATAACTACTACAAATGTATGTTGAGCAAAGCTCGCAAAAGGGTAGATATGGCATATCAAAGCAAATATAACACTTTTCAGATAAAACACAGATTCGAAGAATACTATTTCCAAGAGTCATTAAAATTCGAATTAGCATTCATTTACTTTCTTTGCATGAGTACGTACAAGTAATGGGTGCTTTTTTTAAACCCACACAACTTTCAATGAATTTCTCTGAAAAAGTAAATTTTACGCATTTGGAGTGAAAGCAATCCTCACGAGGCCCTCTTTCAGAGCCCATTGCATTCCAAAGCCACTCTTTGGTATCATTGATCAATGCCTTTTCAAAACTGGCAATGGAGCCCCAACGATCCAATTGATTTGCGACTTTTTCACTCACCATGTCAATACCGTCCAAGTAGTAAATGGTTCCAGTTCGCAAGATGACGAACACACAGCGCCGTACAGCACTTTATTGGGACGGACTTTTGTTGGCCGAATCAAATCAATGAAAATGAGCCTGTCCTGTGAACTTGAACTTGAAAGTTAGCTTAGGATAGGTTTTATGGTATTCCCCACAGAGACAGTTGCATTAAGAAATCATCATTAGAAACACAAATGAGGACAGGAAAAGGATGGAAAAAAGAAATTGAAGGCAAACGCTATATGTGAACTGTGACTAATTGGAGTTATAGTTCGCGAACATCGCCGCAAATATCTAAACCTGAGAGTTCCTTAGACGTCTATGTAGACTTGAGAGCCGCGATGCCTAATCTGAGCTTCACAAAAGCAAGTCAGCTGAGACGTAGTTGCTGCGACGACTCGACCTCATTACACTTCAAGTAACTACAGCAGAAGAGACCCGATGTTAAGTTCAGACTCACCTCCTAGATTCCCAACGGATAGAGTTCGGTTGAGATCAACACCACCAACAAGAAATTTGGCTTTGTTAGTATTAGAAGCTCCGCGACCGACCGCAATTCTGCAAGTCAATTTTTTTGCTCAAAGCTCGCTGAGCTCATTCGTTCGAACAGAACGAAGGTAACACGTAGCGCGCCCTATAAGGATGCACTGCACACCCAGCTCATCAGCCCTGCATTTGCCTGCAAAGTCAGTGATTTGGACCCATATTAGCTGGATAGCGAAAAATTCAGATGTGGTCGAAAGATAATTCAGGCATTCGCCTGATCGCCGACCTTACGACCAGGGAGCGAACCTTCTTGGAAGCTAACACTAGGGGATTTATTAGTCAGCCAAGAACGTTTATGTTGAAAACATTTGGCTAATGGGCTGAAGATCTGTGTTGGTCAGCCATATACTCCTTAAAACACTAAATGCCATCAATTTTCTTACTAATGAAAACAAAATATTGACTTTATCAATGAGTTTTGGTATTTAGCTTGAAAAAACGCCATTAAAAAACACCCGTTACTTGCATTGATAAAGTAACTGCGAAAACTGCAGTGCAAAAAAAATACCAAGAAATACTGTGAGATGAAATATATTAAGAAGCAAATACACCTCATTTGTATATGCATTCGCGCATCCAACAGAAACTTCGCACGAAGAGTGGGGTTCCATATCATAAAAAGCACTCGATTTAAAGAATTCCTTGAAACTTTTGTACAAGCAATACGAGTATTGAGCCCCCAGCTGGCAAAAGTTGATAAGATAGCCCAAAATAACTTTTAATCAAGAGAAGTAAGAAACCAATTAATCAGATATAATATTTGCAAGCAACATCAAGAATTATTTGTACCTGCAGAACGCAAAGATAGCAAACAAAAAACGGTAGATAAAACTTTAATACAACATTTCAACATTCATAAATTTAAAATCAAGTTCGAACGAATTCTGCAAATTAACATTGAAAATACAGAAGCCGGTTATGCCAAAGCATACGAGAAAAGAAGAAGAAAATTAACAAAAATTCCAATTATATGTTCCACACTGTCACAATTCCATTCTGCTATTTCGGGGACAACTCATTAAAATCTCTCTGTACACCTCCAACTTCCGCAAACTGAGGCACCTACAGTTTTCTCATGAGGAGATTCTTCATAGCAGAAATACACGCGAAAAATATTGCTAGATTTTGTCCTATCCTACATGACAGTTCCTGGCCAGCGGTCGATTTCTCGACCACTAAAGTTTACGTCAATGAAAGAGTAAAAATTATTGCAATATCGATATGTTACTTTTTTGATTCTCTTAATTTCATCTTTTCTCTTCACAATAAATTAGTAACAATTATTTATTTTATTTTTTTCATTATTTTTTCATCTGCACAAAAAACACGTAAAAATAGTGATAATTTCATTCTTTTACAAAAATCTGCCCTGAACCTTTTTTTCTTAAAAAATTATGCTCTAGAAATTAACTAAATTCCAAATTTAAAACTTGTGAGAACTGATCAATAAATTTACATTTAGTTTCTGAGATATTGGAGTCCGAAGTTGGTGGTCGAAAAATCGACCAGCTACCGAAAATGGGTTAAAAATCACTTCCTAAGTGTACAAAAAATAATTTTAAAGTGGAAGTATATTGCTGTGCCAATACTTTCGTTCATCACTGTATTTCGTAACATTTCATTTCGCAAGTGAAAAGTGAAATGATAAGGGGAAAATAGAAAATAAAAAAATTATGCCATAATCTAAACTGGCTATAGTTCAGAAAGCAAAGTGCAAACAAATTGCAAATAAATCCACTTGGAAGAGAGCAATCAATTTGCATAAACATGAACGTGTATACGTATGTATGTATGTATAACTAAACGCTAGCACATTCCGACACACATGCGCACATACACAAGTAAACCCAAGTGCATATGTATGTATGTATTCATAAAGATTATGTGTGCAGAGCCAGCTAGACCTAGCTGAGAGTTGCATCAGCTGCTTGCAGCTTTTCACTGAATTCAAACAAATATGCATACAAACACACATACATCTATAGTACGTACATATTCATACATGAGTTGTTATCTGCTGTTATTACAGCATCTCTTACATCTATCAACTGAGGGCTTTCGTGTTTTTTGCTTTTTTTTGTGTTGAGAACAAACTTCGCTTGTGCCGCATCTTCAAAAGTTATTTATTTAAAGTGGAATTGCGAGATAAGTTGAATGTCAATGTCTGAAGCTGCGAATGCTGGCTGGTTGGCTGCTGCTGACTGTAGTTGGGTGTAAGAAAAGGTTGAAAAGAGGGCAAATATGTATGTGTGCATGTATGTATGTATGTAGATAAAGAAATGAAGGGGCGCAAATGTACACACATACATATGTTTATTGATATAATATCAGCCATATGTATCAGCAGTGCGTGTATTGGCACGCAGTTCCATGTACCAGCTTGTGATACACTCAACGCGCAGCACTCGCCACTGTCCTACCCCAATTCACTTATCCGGGTACGATAAAAAGATACAGTTGCTTGCACATACACATACCCACACACGCATTCGCATACAGAAACTTGCAAATACAATACAAAAGTACAAATCCAACGGCTTACTCTCATATCTCCATTGACACAGCATCAACACAACTGTCCGCAAATCCCCGGAAGTACACACTTCACACCAGTAAAGCAAACACAAACAGACACACATATAAAGTCAACCAAAACAAACCCTAAAAATAAATTAAGTAAAAAACAAAAAGAATAAAGTATAACGAAAGTTGGGGGAATGAACTGCACGCAAAAAAAAACTACAAAAACTATAAAAAAACGGCAAAATACAAAAAGCAAAAACTCTTCAATACAACAACAATCATAAACATATGTTCACTCCACAAAACAAGAAATGTAAAACATAAAAGTTTACGCAAAGGCCGATGGATGCTGTCCGGGAAGCTGAAAGGAAGCTTCAGCTAATGGATGCAGGCTGCTGAAATACCTACATGCACACATACATACATACATACGTAGTAGGAAAGGAAGCGGCATGCGAGAGGTGGCACTGTAAATGGGGAGCACCGCATGCATATTGCCACCATAAAAAATAATAGAAAAATAACAACTACACGCGTAGAGAAATACATAAAATACTAAAATAAACAGCAACTCCTCAGAAAGACAGCAAACACGGACACATAAACATATGACTAATTTGACAAGGGCGACAATTGTTGTAGTCATTGTTGAAGGGGAAACCTTGCGGTGGCTTGTGTGAATATTTATGACTTTGAGGAAGACAGAAAGGAACCTAAACAACATTTTTTAAATAAAGCAAATTTAAAAAGTGTATTTGTACATACAAACATACATATGTAGTTTGTATTAAAATCGAAAAAAAAAATTTTTTAGGAAAAAAATTAAAAAAAAAAAAGCTTTTTGATTTAAAACTGTTTCATTTACACGCATTACATTTCTTTGTGCGTTTTTTACATTTTAAAGAAATTTTTAATGCAAATTCCAAGCACTTCCGAAAAGTTTTAACACACAGACAAACAGTGATAGACCAAATCTTCACAAACGAAAATTATAATCACAAAAAAAAATGCAGTACTTGTACAGGCAAACAAAAGAATTATCAAAGTTTATAAACACATCAGAAAAACCTTCAAACTCACATATCGCTCGTTTACTAATAATGTAAGACAAAAGAGACATTATTTTTTTTTTAGATAAAGTACTGTTTTTTTTTAGATCATAGTACTAATTTCGCGTTTCTAGTGAAGTGGCTGTCAAAATCCATCCAAATTGCTTTGCCGTGAAATATGCATGAAATTTCAAATGAATCTCATGGCGAAGCAGTACTCAATTCGCGCCAAGAAAACACCGCGCAACATGTCAGCAACATGACGCCAGCAACATTTTTTCACACTTTTTTACAGTGCACATGCCAATTTAAAATTGAGCGAAAGCTGACACTTCGTTTGCGAGTGAAGTGCCTGAGTTCGAATACTACACAGATGTGGCATTTGTAAGCGCAACGACGTATACGCAAAGAGTATAAGTAACTCTTCTTATATTTTTTTGGTGCCAAGTATATGGTGTGTATATTAATTTGTTTAAAAACACATTTCTTAGCAAAATTACCAATTGCTTCTGAGGCTATGTTGATAAATTTGACGTTTCTTCACATTTGGCATTCAATGTTGCTGGCAACATTTCACGGCAAGCTACATACGTGTTGCTGGCGAAATTTCATGGCTGTGAAGTTAGTATTAGGCTTAACTTTGCAGAAATGGTCGTCAGCTGTTGTTTCAACTGCGTAAAAAATGCATGGCGATTTCCACTTGATAAGGTGATTTAAGGGTGAAGCAGTTCCTTGAATGGATGACACAATGGCGTACTAAGTCCCCAGATGCATTATCTCACGAAACAACTACGAAAATGGTCAAAGAGATTTTGCAATTTGGCACCATTTCACTTCTTTCTCTGGAGCTACGTGAAAACTATAAGTCCGAGACGATTCTAGAGCTGAAAGTGAAATCGTTATAAAAGATATATGAACGGTCTAAACAATGCAAAAAAGTTATGGAAAATTTATGAAGAGATATTGTGTTTCATACATACCGACATAAAATAAAAATCATTTCGAAAATGAATATTAAACAAAAACCTGTGGAGTAGTTTTTTTTTTAGTTTTTTTGTTTTTTGTTTCAAGGTAAAAAGGGTAAAAGGTAGCCTTCCTTCAAAATCACAACGGATGCGCGTTATAAGAAGAGGGAATCTTTTGAAGGAGAATCCGTTCACTTTAGAAAATTATTCCTCTGGTACAACTTGAGAAAAGGCTAACTACTTCTTATTATAGATGTTTCAATGAGGAGGCCCAAATAGTTTCTTGCGTAAGTGCGTCAGTATCTACGCAGAAATGTGTTATATTCAAAGTCTAAATGAGTCTTAAAAGAGCAAAACTTTTATTTTCAATTAAGCAATGCTAATTGGAATATTCGGCGGCCGCCGTAGACGAATGGGTTGGTGCGTGATTACCATTCAGAATTCACAGAGAGAACGTTGGTTCGAATCTCGGTGAAACACCAAAATAAAGAAAAACATTTTTCTAATAGCGGTCGCCCCTCGGCAAGCAATGGCAAACCTCCGAGTATATTTCCGCCATGAAAAAGCTTCTCATAAAAAATATATGCCGTTCGGAGTCGGCTTGAAACTGTAGGTCCCTCCATTTGTGGAACAACATCAAGACGCACACCACAAATAGAAGGAGGAGCTCGGCCAAACACCCAAAAAGGGTGTACGCGCCAATTATATATACGAGTATATATAATTGGAATATTACTGATAGACCGTCCAAATGCGCCATTAACTCTCAACTTTCCGAAAATAGAGTTGAGGGAAAAAGTTTAGTGTGCACTACTTAGTTGAAAGATTACGGCACGATACGTTTATATTAAAGTTAGTTGACCTTATATTGTTAAGTCATACTCCTACTGGCATCAGAATTATAGGGAACAGATCAGCCACTTCACATGATTAGCTTAAATATCTATTGAAAACTACTCAGTAACTTCAATCCAGGTGCATTTAAAATGCTTGGGAATATTCAAAAAAACAAGATAATGGGCGACGCACGAATTAAAACCAAGATACTTCTAACGACATTCTTTCACATCCAAACTCGTTTGTTGAACAGAACACGAAAAGTTTTGTTACATAATCTAGACACTCTGGATGAAAATTTGAACCATCGAGCAAAATGCAAGGCGAATAAAATTATCGGGGACTCGTATACACGTCAACCTTGTTAAAAGGCATCATGCAATTGATTTAAACTCAAATTTGTGAGTTGACATTATTTTTATGTTCTGCAGTGAACCATCATAATCTAATATAATTTTTGGGAGTTTGACCGAGCTCCACCTCCTATTTGTGGTGTGTGCCTTGATGTTGTTGCACAAATGGACTCCACCTTGATATAAGCCTTGTAAGTAAACATTAGTCAATTACGTCTACGCCCGACTGTATATATATTTAAAAATATGTTTTGTTTTTTTATAAAATTAGAAGAACGGAATTAGATACTGCGCCAGTGTACATATTAACCGCTAGTAAATCTTGTTTTTTTAAGGCTTTAAAAAGACATTTTCAATACCTATTCACTCTTTTGCACCAAAACAGACAAAATTTTTTTTTTAATTCCAGAGAGCTTTCTCTTGTCTTTGAAACCCATATTCTATTCTAGTAGGTTGCACTGATTAAAAAAAAATTTTCAATTATCCTATACTTGTAATTTTAAGCGCTTTAAGAAAAAACTTCAGACGTGATGGAGCAAAACTAAAAACGCAATTTTATTATATTCCATTTGGCCTCTAGTTTTGCGTCTTGATTTTTGCATGTGTAAAATTGATTGTCGCATGGTGTTATGGGCTCCGGAAACCTGGTGAAACCATCACAGATGCTGGCTATTGAAGGAAAAACGGTCATAAAACGAATGATTTTTACCATATAATTTTCTATCACGTTAACGGTCGATTGCTCGATTGCTTAAGCTAGCAGCGTTTCCGTTCTTGCGAAGAAGACAAAAATTTATTCAAAACAGGGAGTCCTTTATTACCAGAAATAATCGGAAAAAGTTATAGCCAGCACTGAAGAATATTTAAAAAAATAAAATGAAAATATGGATCGCGCAGAATTAATGATCCAATTTCGAATACTCGTAACATTTTTTACTAAATAAATAAATGATGGAAATCTTTATTGTGACCTTTACGCACTCCATTGCGTGTCTGTCTGTGTACTGCAGCTGTCCAGTTTACAAATTACAAAATACGATTGACGTACGTCACCATTTGCAAACATCATAGGGTGATTAATTTTGCGCCACCTTGTAGAAAATTAAAAAAATAGCTGTAACACCCAAAATATAATTGTAACATATATGAATTTATTCACACATATTGCCCTTTTCCTCTCAGGTCACTTTTACATTGATAACGAAATGGCGTATACTGCATGCAGCCTATTTTTCCTCTTCATTATCATTATCATCAGCCAGAACAAAAATATTCAAAAAATTCTCTACGATTATCACTTTTTACAACAGTTCCGACACATCGTACTATCGCCTTGAGGTAATATTTATGTTGGCAAGATATGAAACTCATACATATGTATGTATGTATAGGTACGTAAAAAACTCAGAAATCTTAGGGATATGGTACCATTTGGTAGATAACAACTTTGACTTTGACTCAATGATGCCATCTTATATTAAGTGAACAAGGAGGAGATAAAAACAAAAAAAATGATACCGAGAAAAAATGTAAAAACAAAGTTGAAGTTAAAAAAGATTTGTGGTGTGATGGAGAGGAGAGCGGGCAAATAATTTGTGTAAACTTTAACTTTTATGAGACACAAGGGGCGTAGAGTTCAAATGGCACTTCAAACACACAAAAAACGCCATTTAAGTGAAACTTTGTTCAATATAGTTACTTGTAGTGGCATAAGCATTCAGAAGAACAATAGAAATTAGACATTTTTCCTGGTAAGTTTGGAAACAAGAAATTCTAAAGTTTTTCACTGACCTTCAGATAAACGCGTAATTCGTAAGGAAAGACAGAAAAAGTGTATGCACAATAAAAAAAAATGTATGAAAAAACAAGAAGAAAGCAAGGAAGGTGCTCCGTCGGTAACTAATTCTAAAGGGTGTTTTTAAGGACTTGAGAACTTAAAAACAGAAATATTGTTGAACTTATTTTTTTTATTATATTATACTTTTTTATTATAATACTATATATTATATATAATTATATATTATAATTATATATATTATTATATATATATATATATATATATATATTTATTTTATTATATTATAATCTGGTAGTTAATTTCATGACATTTATTTTTTGCTTATGATATCCCTCGCGGCTACAAGTGCATGGTCCATTCGATCAGTGAAATTTTGGACTACTATTTACAATAAATCTGGACGCCTACGTCAATGGTGACTTGAATATTGCAATAAAGCGATTGCTAAGCGCGCTGTATGGCAATTTGCTCCATCTTATTTGAACCAAATATCATCGATGTTTAGCTGATTACTTTTAGAAATAAACATTCAGTCAACCTGGTTCGATAGAGCTCGTCATTCACGGTAGCGACAGCTTCTTCCTAATTTCGAAAGAAAAGAGGACGGATGATGCCCGCCGTAGCCGAATGGTGCGCGCGTGACTGCCATTCGGGAGTGCATAGGTTCGAATCTCCGTGCATGAAACAGCATAAAGATACAATAGATAACATTTTTTTTCTAATAGCGAGCGCTCCTCGGCAGGCAATGGCAAACCTCCAAGTGTATTTCTGCCATAAAAGAAGCTTCTCATAAAAAACCTTTGCCGTTCAGAGTCGGCTTAAAACTGTAGACAAACACTAAACAGCCAATAGAAGGAGAAGCTCAGCCAAACACCTAACAGAAGTGAACGCGCCAATTATTTATTTATTTTTTAAGAACCGATGATGCCACCAGCGTATGAAGCGCACGTAAAGTGGACGAAGTGCTATATGAACTTCGCGAGCAGATTTTTATTTTATTTATCTTTATTATTATTTTTTTTTTTCAAAGTAAATTTACAGCATTCGGAAATGTTGTTCTGGCGTTAAACGATTCATGATAACTTGCCAAACCTTACTGAAAAAAATGTCAAGAAAGTTCGCCATTCTCAGCTGTCAATTATAAATATCGAGCTAAAACAAAACACCCTTTAGTTGCAATTTCGTTGATGGAGCTCAATTTCTAAGTCTAAGCGTTTCGTGCTGTTTTTTGATCTCTTTTTTAATTTTTTTAAATTTTCTGATATTAGTTAAGATTTTGTGTCACTATGTCTTTCAACTTATATCTGACACAGCAATAAACTAATTATAATAATAATAGCCCCAGCAGCTGTCCTCTTCTCAATCGTTACGATGGGCACACTCGGCGCCAAGTTTTAAGTGGTAAGAGTTTGTCAAGCGACGGGATCTATAGCAAAACTGTTCAGCTTCAGAAAAATGCATCAGCTGAATTCACAGTTAAAGGAGTATTATCGTCTAATGCTCGCGTCTAAATGTGTTCTTGCTACTTATAGGTACTAAATTTTGGGGAAAAGAATTCCAAAGTCGCGTCACATGCACCAAGAACTGTCACTCTCACGTTAGTGTTTTGTATCTAGCAGCGAGAAGTTTATAGTTCCTCACTAACTTCGAGGGAGTTATTCTGAAAGCGAGGTATAAGATAGAGTCAAATTACGATTGGTCTGAGTTCACCGTCGGCTTTAAGGATGACCAAGGTTTCAGCTGTTTTCCAACATTTTGGGAAAACCGACATTGTAGATTAGATTTGTGAGGGTTGAACAAGTCCAAGCACATCCGGGTAAGAGATCCGGAAGAGGAAGGGTATGAACCTTATCCTAATTCTCAACAGAGGATAGGCATATTGGGTCGCCAGGTCTCAGGTTCTTTCTACTATGTTTTAAGAAAACGGTCGCTAATTTCCTGTTTGGATCTTTCACAAATCACTTGGCAGTTTGTCAGCCAACTTTTTCCCTGCAATACCACAATGTCCAGGCACCCAAATTAGACACACTTTGTTGTGTTTTGCAACACTGTTCAGTTTTGTCTTACATTCACCGACCAATTTCGAAACGCAACGAGGATTAAATCCCAAAACTACTTCCCCACCGCTTTGTTCAATTAGCCAGTATACTGCATTCAACATGGCACAGATTTCCGTTAAGAGTACCGTAGCCATCTATCCTGTAGCGGAGCCATCTATCCAGAACCGCTACCATCACTGGTAGAAAGTGTGCTGACATCCCAGTCATAGGTTCTCTGGACTTAACCATTGATATCTATGTGGGATCAAAACATTATACTTCCTACCGAAGTTAACATAAGACACCCGATTATCCGCTTGAATCGAGAACAGTGTGCATTGCTCCGACAAGTGGTGGCATAGCTGACAGTGGCGAGTTTTTTCCTCGTTTCCCCAGACTCCGTTTAACTCGAGTCTCTAAACCGCCTTCATCGCTTCCTTTCGGATTTGAAGATCTAGAGGTTACATGTTCAGCATAGTATTAAGTGCATAGCACCTGTGATATCCAAGCCACACGCTTCTCTGCAGCCTGGTTAGGGGTTTTACTCTGAAAATAACCATAGTAGCCTTCCACCAGACTACAACCACTGTACTATCGCCGGTCTTAGACACCTTAAGGTTCTCTTACACTGCCAGAAGACTTTTAGTACTCGAGGGACATCCTGCTCGACGTTTGTCTTCCAGATCAGCTTTGACCTCAGAAGACAGTTGCAGTGTTACTTCTTTCAATGAGGTAGTAACAGGCCTTTCATACTAACGGACGTTGTTAGCATCATGTTATTACTAAATATATGGCAACAGAATGGAAAAAAGGGTGTATACAGTCTATACCAGAGGCATTTGACTTGAACGAGAAAAAATATTCAAGGACGTCGGACTGACCAACACACGAAAAACTATATCTAAAATCACTGGGTAGAGGGCAAGATGACTTTATATTATCATTTACAAAGTAAAGTCAAGATCTAACAAGCTGTGACAATTTTTCACTTTACTTGTAACAAGCCCAATGGATCTGATTCTCTGCCAAGTATACCCTATGCAAATTGGACCAAAATTTTTTTAATTTTTGTTTCAAATATCAGCCTACTCTAAAGCAAAATATTAATTTAATTTCGTTATAAAATGCAATGGTCACCAACTTCTGTCGTACTTTCATTAAGTGCCGTATAAAAACGTGCGCCTTAACACTCAAGGTAATAGGGTAAAATATGAAAAAAGGAGTTTAGGCGAAGCATCTCTTCTATTTCATGGTGTTCGTTCTAATATATTCCTTAATATGAGTATCAAGACAAAAAGTTGTAGAGAGATTTGTGATTGTCTATCGGTTGATGCAGAACAAATTTTCTGAGATCGCAGCCACAACTTTCGTATTTCCAAGCGAGAAAAAGGTGCCATCAGCATCGGAAAATCTACAAAAAAAATTAACTTGACCTTCGAGTCAACAAAAACGACTGGCGCGTTTTATTGAGCTGGAACAAAATTGCTTAGGCGATTACTGTACCAATCAAGAGTTCCTCTTCCGTGATTCAACACACCCTCAACTGATTTCTCATTTTCCTTTACTACAAAAAAGCATTCAAATTTAAAAAAGGTCAAGAGAAAAATTACATATATACAATTGGAACAGCTTTCGAGCGTGGCTTCCACCACATGAAATGTCAACGCAAAAGTGTTTAACAAAACCGGCCTTACACTTGTTTTCGTTCGTTTTCACTCGCAGGATGTCGAGCACTCATAAACAGACTAAAAGTGCTAAAAGTCCTGACACCCTACGTTCACAGCAAAGAAATGATAACAATTAATTGATTTTACAAATAACAACACTCAGTAAATGAATGACCGACTGACTGACTGTCTGTCTATCTGTCCGTCCATGTCACGGTATTGACTCAAATTTAATTACGCTTTAGAGCAGGAGGAAATGCTATTGAATTGGCTGTATAATTTTTGCCACGAGCCAATACAAATCATACTACATTCAATCAATTGCGACAGAGAAGCATACTTATAGGCGGGCGAAGTGAAATTAATTAAATAACAGTATTGGCAAAGCAAAAATATTGAAATGGAAAAAGGAAATGGCCTAGGAAATGGCCTAGGAAAGGCAAACTAAAGTTCTAAAGCGCACTTAGTGGAAAAAAGAGCAAAAATTAGAAATAAAAAATTAAGACAATAAAAATGAGAAAAAAACATTTTTTTTTAATTTACTACAATAGTGCAACAAGAAAATTCTCATACATGGCCTTCAAAACGGATACTCAATGCAATCATTCCACATTCCACCTTTTATTCCAACTAAGTGACTTGTTCGGAGGCACTCAATGCGAATTAAATGAAAATAATGCAATGAAGAGGAAATTTTCATACGTATGCATGTACTTGCAAGTGTGTGGGTATATGCAATTTTGCCTTCTTTATGAAAGGCGGTTTTTAAAAGGTTGCCAGTAAACAAACGAATTCAATTACAGGCACACATAATAACCAAACGAGTGAAGGATCAGAAGGAGCAGACTTAACAGCGACCACAGAGGCGCACGCACACATGCACACACACACTCATGTCATCAACAACAATAACGCTGAGACTCACATCATCAGCTGCTTAGGTTAGACTTTTGAGTGCGAGTGCAAGTATTTGTTACGTTTGTTTGGGTGAACAACAGCAGCAGCAGTGCAGAGAAAGCGAAATGGTCTAGGAACAGGCAAAATGTTAAGAAAACCCATGCAATAGTAACAAAGGCTGCGACCGGCACAGCAACAGTAGCGAAAAACAAGCAACAACCGATAATAACACTGCAGCGCACACATAGAAAATCTCACACACAAGCGCAATTACTGAAAGCAGGTACCACCGCGCCTTAAAACTTTTCCACGAACTACTTAGCCCGCCGCAATGCCTTTTCGTCTGCCTTTTTGCCTTGTACGCCGCTTTATGGCTGCAGAAATGCAATCAGTGCAATGCAGTTAGAACGCTCGATCGTCGTCAATTGAGAAGCACTGCGCAGGCAGCGTTCAGGATATGCCGTTAGGTGATTGTGTGTATATGAGCGATATGTGTGTATATGAGCTACATTGCCTAGCTGGGCGGGCACAAGTTGCAATTGTATTTGTAAATATGTCATCTGCATGGGATTTTTTTCTTAACTGAATATGTAACTTCATTGCATGCGGCTATTTGTTGATTAAATGAAGATGCTGCAACTACAGTAGTGGTTTAACCCATACAGGGCAAAAGTATTCGCAGAAATTTGTACATAATTTTAGAAACCGCTGCATGGCTGAATCGTGTTGAGATTTTTCATAGCGGAAGTGGTGGATTATGTCATAGCTTAGCTGTGTTTTGCTTTTCTATGAAAGTGACGGTAATTTTTTGCATGATAATATTGAATACGTGAGTTATAGCCGTTTACTCAGATATTTTTGTCGAATGTATTAAAAGATATATGTACCATACATATTAAGTAAAATTCGACTAGCACTACACTACCATGAAAATAATAAGATGATTGATGAAATTTGACCTCAGCTGAGAACGCTCGATTTTAGCCTTCAAGCATTATATATATGTATATAATTGGCGCGTACACCCTTCTTCGGGTGTTTGGCCAAGCTCCTCCCCCTATTTGTGTTGTGGGGACCTACAATTTTAAGTCGTCTCCGAACGGCAGATATTTTTTATCAGGAACTTTTTCATGGCAGAAATACACTCGGAGGTTTAGCATTGCCTGCCGAGGGGTGACCGCTGTTAGAAAAAACTTTTTGTTAATTTTGGTATTTCACCGAGATTCGAACCTACGTTCTCTGTAAATTCCGAATCACGCACCAACCCACTCGGCTACGGCGGCCTTCAACCATTGTTTGTTACGATTAAACACGTATTTCACTATTTCTCAATTTTTTTTTTTTAATTTTTGCTTTTTTTATTTTTTTTTTTTAAGTTTTGTTTTTAATTTTTTTTTTTAATTTTTTTTTATTAAAGTTTTTTATTAATTTCTTCAATTATTTTTTTACTAATTTCTTTAATTAGCTTTTCTTTTATTAATTTCTTTAATTATTTTTATTTATTTCTTTTAATCTTCTTCAACTTTTTGTTAGGTAGATATTTTATTTAATTTTTTTTTTTGTGATGTGAATTATTATAAGTTTTTGTTTGTTTTTTTTTTTATGTTCATTATTTGGTTTTATATCTTGTTTCAATTTTTTATGATTATATTTATACAGTTTTTTCCTTATAACGTTATCCCTATAACGAATACGCATTTTTATATGGGGGGAATACATAGCACTGTCAGAAAAAGTTATAAAAAAATCAAAATAATGTTCACACCTTATTTAAATTTATATTTACTAATATTTAATAAGCTATAAACTCCTTCTCTCTCTCTCTCTAGAAACTCTAACTAAAAACCGTGCACTTAGGATGAAAAGTTTTCCAATTTTTGTTTGATTTTTGTTCGACAAAGAACTATACTTTTATATCAAAATAATGAACATTCATAAAAAACAAGCTAAAATAGTAAAAATTTATCAAATATTTATGTGCTATAATTTGTCGCAGGGTATATGTCTTCACTATTTGTATTCGAATTTACTTGGGATTTTAGCTCACCATAAACAAAATATTCACACAATAACGACTCATTCGTGACAAAAATGAACGACACTTGAAAATTTAAGCACTCGATTTCTATATATTTCTCCATTTTATAAAAAAAAATTTCGTTACCACGTCATTTGCTAACCGCAGACGATAGTCAAATTAGCGACATTTTCGCATAATTATTTTCACAGTGAAACACCAAAATTAATAAAAACATTTTTCTAATAGCGGTCGCCCCTCAGCAGACCTCCGAGTGTATTTCTGCCATGAAAAAGCTTCTCATAAAAATATCTGCCGTTCGGAGTCGGCTTGAAACTGTAGGTATCTTCATTTGTGGAACAACATCAAGACGCACACCACAAATAGTAGGAGGAGCTCGGCCAAACACCCAAAAAAGGGTGTACGCGCCAATTATACTATACAAACATTTTCACAGTCACATATCGATACTACTTTAGAAAGAAATAGCACATATTCCATACGAAAATTGAAATTAACTCTGCCTCAACAGCAAGAATCGCGCTTTATTGATGTGTTAGTATTGCCCGGAAGTATGGACATCTTTATAAAGTTCACAACATAGGTTTTTCGGAAGATGTAGTATATGTATGTATATAGGTTGTGAAACACAGAGCTTTACACTACAAAGGTTCAGCTGCTAGTTCAAGTTGTGCAAATCGATTCAAAGGTTTTTGATCCAAAAAAAATTTCAAGCAAGCATTAGAAGAAAGACGAGGCTTACTGCGCCTTGAAAAAATCAAGTGAAGAAAGATTTCGCCTCACTAGTTTCATTCTGATTGGCAAAAATTTGCCGAAAGTCAAAACGACAGACGCCCCAAACGAGATTTACTAAATGAGCAGATAAACTATTATTAACTTTAAAACACCGTCTAACTCGTATCGTTTTCTCAGCTAGCTGTTAAAGATACTCTTGTTGGTAACGAAACCAAATCACGGGAAATTACTTAAAAAATAAAAAAAAATTACTAATTAAAAAATTTAATAATTAACTTAAACCAAACATATCTAGAATAAATTTAAGAGGCAAATGAATAAAAAAATTCTCCCATAGTATATGAATACTAATTTCTTCATTGACTACCATATACCCAGGCGGTCGCCGTAGCCCAATGGGTTGGTGCGTGACTACCATTCTGTAGTGGACATGTTCAAAACACCAGGAACGACATAACAACTAATAGAAGTTTTATTCTAATAGCGGTCACTCCCCGGTAGGCAATGGCCAACCTCCGAGTGTATTTCTGCCATGAAAAAACTCCTCATTAAAAATCATCTGACATTCGGAGGTGGCATAAAACTGTATGTGCCTCCATTTGTGAAAAAACAGCAATCGCACACCACAAATAGGAGCAAACATCCAATAAAAGGTGTCAGCGCCAATTATATACTACAAAGAGGCGCACAATTAATCAATCAATTTTTTTTACTAAGCAAAAAAATGATTTTACGTGATGACTATTTTTACGCGCTCCACTGTTTCTCTCTTTGTATATTGCAGCTGTCCAATTCACAACTATACGAGTACAGAATTGTTTCAAAGAGCGCGAGAATGCGAATATCAAATTTGAAAGAAGAACTACGTTTTTCCTTTATTCCAAAACCGGCATTTGGCGATATCTCGAAAACTACATATATAACAGCAATATAACGGACTCAGCGACCCATTGCATCTTGTGCCAACATTTTCAGATCAAAAAGTTCATTCACATACGACATACTAGGTTGTTCAATAAGTTTTGCGGTTCGATAAGGAAGGACGTTTCTAGCCTAAATTTTATTTTCCTATGTTAGTAGATACGCTTTTTATATGAACGTATGTATGTATGTCTGTATTTCTAAAATGGAAAAAATTAAGTATCGTGCAGAGATTGACTCTTTATTTTTGGAAGGTTTAAATGCAAAATTTATGAACGAATGATACCACTGTATTAGGACTTCTCGCCTTCAATTAGCACAGTAGAAGGATGGTTTGTTGAATTTAAGGGTTGCTGGGTGGTCGTGCAAGCCTTGAAGACGATCCACGTCAAGGATGTCCAAAAACAGAAACAACACCAGAAATCATAAAAAAAACGATGTCGTGTTGGAAAATCGGTAAGTAGCTGAAAGAGATTTAATAGAAGCCCTAAGCATTTCATTGGGCGGTATAAGCAGTATTTTTACCGAAGTATTGGGTTTCAGAAAGCTTTGTGTGCCGCATTTGCTAACTGTGGAACAAAAACACATTCGAATGCGACTTTGTCAGCAACATTTAGAGCGTTTTCGAAAGGATGAAGGGGATTTTGTGCGTCGATTCATCACGATTTTAAATCAAAACAGGAGGCTAAAGAATGGTGGAAACCTGGCTCTTCGGCTCCAAAACGAGTTCGTGTCCAAAAATCGAACAAGAAGGTGTTAGCATCAGTTTTTTGGGATGCCGAAAAAAAATGTTGTTTATGAATTACTTGCAAACTGGTAAAACAATAAATTCTGAATAATAGCTGAAGGAAAAAAATCGTGAAAAACTGCCCAAATTGCAAAAGAAAAAAATTATTTTTCATCAGAACTGCAACGTTTCACTTTGAGAATGGCTAAAATCCATGAAGTAAAGTTCGAATTGTTGGAACAGCCTCCGTATTCACCAGATTTGGCTCCTAGCGACTTCCATCAGTTTCCAAACCTAAAAAAATCATGCGTAGAAAGTATTTTCATCAAGTGATGAGGTCATAACAGCTGTGGAAGCGTATTTTGCAACACTTCCAGATTCTCACTTCAAGGATGTTTTTCATAAATTGACATCTCATTGGAACAAGTGTATTGATGTTCAGGGAGACAATGCTGAATAATAAAGAGTATTTCAAACCATGAAATTGTGTTTTTCTTATCGAACTGCAAAACTTATTGAACAACCCAGTAATGTCAAACTCCAGCATATTAGTTGATCCATTTGTTCAATGTGAAAGGAGTGACTCAATTGCGAAACCTAATTGAACAAAAAAGTTTCAAAATTTGCGAAGTTGTGTCTGTTATTGTTTTTCTATAATCCACATTTGGGTCCATATTCAACTAGTGCAGATGTAGTCAGTTTCAATATGCCTTTGTCGAAAAAAGCAACACTTTAAATATAATAAATAGAAGTTTGCTTTACTGCAAATGCTTGGTTGCTCTTTTTTGGAAAAATATACAAGTATTGTTTACACCATCCAACAACCAAAATCATTTATTATCTACACGAAACGCTAAGTCTCTGCTTCTCTTGCCCAGCCATGCAAAGCCAAGCTGATGGTAACTGCATTTTATGCTTCTTACACTCAAAGGGGGAAATATGATGTTGCACGCGATTCATATTTTATTAAGGAGAAATATGGAAAAGTGCAAATGCCAAAAAAAATATTTAATTATATAAAAAAAAATGTAGAAAAACTAAAATCAGCAAACGTTATAAATAGGTGAATAAAGAAGAAGTAGAAGCGCAATCCATTGAACTTAGGCAGGCGGGTAGCTTAAGCTTTTGGGCATTTAAGGTGTGAATATGTCCAAGATGTATGACAGAAGAGACTGAAGGTGTAGTAATAACAGCAATGAGAAGGAAAAAAAGCAAAAAAATAAAAAATAAACTGCTGACACCATTAATCCACTTGAGAGCACAAATTAAACCAAAGCGCAACTACAGATGCACCGATGTTTCAATATGCTGTAGCTCCATGGCTCCAGCCACAGTCGCACAGTTATTCGTGCATCACTATCAAACATACATACATACATATGCACATAAATCGCAACATACAACAAGAAAGCAATCCGCAGTGGCGTCAATGGAAGCGACAGATGCAGATACTGTTGCTGATGCAAAGTAAGTGGAGAAGCTCCACGTTGAGAGGCAACAGTCGAGTCGGTGCAATGCTTTACTGCTGGGATGATGCTTTACTGGCGACTCGAGCTCACAGCTGCACTCACTGGCTGATTCACCACGACCGCGTTGCGCTGCTACTTACTTACTTTACTGCTTGGTGTGGCAATTTTTTTTGCTATGTAGCTACATTTGCGAGCAAAAAGAAATGCATATACGCACGTACATATATACATATGGATGAGTATGAATGTTTGTGTGCACAAGCATTTGTAACGGCGATGAGGGCGAGCAAAAAAAATGATGATTTTATGTGCATCTTTATGATATACTACTGCATCCAGATGTATGTATGTACGTATGTATGTATGTGTGTATGCAGATATGTATCTGCCGCAGCATCACTGCCTTCGACTGTGTATCCGTGTCCGTATTTATTATTAGGTTTTTTTTTTTGGTTTTGTTTTTGTTCGTTGCACTGTAACACTGTTAGTGTTGTTGTTTTGAATGTTGCAAATTTTCTATTTAATTTGACAGGAAGGAAAAGAAACGGCAGGCAACAGGAAAGTCGCTGCTGCTAACAACAAATCAGGCAAATGATGTACTGCTGCTGCACCCTGTAGTGCTGAAATGTCTTCTGTGTGTGTGTGTGTGCGTGGGAAGCACTAACAACAAACGCCGCTCCTCCGGTAAGCGGCTACTTTCACATACATACATATGCACATACATACATACAAGAAAAGCACTAAATAAATTTTATTTTGCCGCAACTGGAAAACAATTCTTGCAATCACTTTAAAAATGTTTATTGGTTTTAATTTAATGCTGCGAATTGATTGGATTTTTATACATTTTGTTTTTAATTTTTTCAATACGCTTGATTTTCGTTTTCACTGATTTAAATTTTTAATTGTTTTTTCTTTTTTTTTCGTTTAACGGTTGCTTTTCACTAATCACTTTTACTGCTGCATGAAAATTTAATACCACTACCTTTTAGACAATAAATTTCTAATAAAACTTCGCATCCGATTTTACACCTTAAAACATTTAATTTTTCAACATATTTTATGTACATACATTCATACGTATATCAGATATTTACTTTTCTATTTCAAATTGTTAACACTTCTTCACTTGCTGGTCTACTGCCGCGCCGCGCGCCTTTAAGCGGGCAGGGGATTCACTCAAACCGTCGAAGACGCAGCCCCACCGTCTTCTGATCAAGCACACAAACTGTGAAAAAACAAACCGTCTCAAACATTTATTGAGTCGTAAACAACAACCGATTTCTTTGCCGTTTTGGAAAACACTATTTTACTGTTTCTGACATTTATGCCTCATTCACTTGGCCGTTTTGCCGGCAAAGAAAAGCACTCGTTTTATGCGCGCTCACAAGCGCCGCAAATAGGAGACGCATTTGAGTAGAGAGCAGCGGCGACGAGTGAGCTACTCGCAGCAAGTTATGGGTGTTGAGTTGGGAACGCATTGGTTAAGAAACAATTATATGTTTTGAGTGGAAACATTTGCAAAATCAATGTGATGATAAAGAAATCAGCTGGGTGGGCAATGAAAATCGAACAGCAGTGTGACGAGTAAGATTAACGAAATTTATGGTATGTTGGAATTCTGGCCGCAGTCACTAGGCAGTTCAAGTGTATAATAGCACAGATCTACAGAATTCATTGGTTTAATATGCAATTTTGTGCACGGAACATGATTCTGGAGTATAAAGGGACCTGTCACGTCAGGACTTTGAAAAAATCCCATTGTAATCAAAGTTGTTATTTTTTTGTTTTTTTGGAACTTGCATATAACATATGAGCTGGAAAGTGTCGGGCCTAACACAGAGATGGCACTAGTTTTATAGCATCCACAACATCGTTTTGAATGATCGAAAAGTGAAGTTGCGTGAGTTAGCTGACATCGTGAAGATATCAAAAGAAGATCATTTGACTATGAGAAAATTCTATTCAAAGAAGGTGCCGCGTTTACTCACTGTTTTGTTTCATCAAGACAACGCACCGTGTCACTTGTCAATCAAAGCAATGACAAAACTACATGAATTGAACCTTGAATTACTCTCACAGCCATCGTATTGGGCAGATTTGGCTCCCAGCGACTACATACTGGCTGTTTGCAGACCTAAAAAAATGCTCGCCGGTAAAAATTGTCGCTCGAATGAAGAGGTTATCGCTGAAACTGAGGCCTATTTTGAGGCAGAAGATAAATCGTTCTTCAAAAATGGTATTGAAATGTTGGGAATGATTGTGCTGCTCTTGATGGATATAGTATTAAGCGAAATAATTCGGTACCTGTAGCCAAAAAAGTCGACAAAATATGAATTTTCAAAATAAAAATAAATTCAAAATCAAGAACTAAACTATAATTATTCGAAGGTTCCTGACGTGCTAAATCCCGATCTAACCTCAGAATAGCACCAGCCCGTCACGTTTCTCAAAATCTTTGAAAAACTTTTGGCGAACCATATAGGAGACAGGTTTGGTCCTGAAGGGCTTTCAAAATCACAATACGCGTGCAATAAGAACAGATCCACGGAGACTAAACTACATACTCTGGTCATTAATTTTGAAACAGTTTTGAAATATAAAGACATAGCAGGGGTATTCAACAATGTATCAGCTGACGCTATCTTAGAAAGTCTTAATGGCGTAGAAATAGATCCTACAATATATAAATGCAGAGAAGTTGTGGCAGAATGGAATGAGACTATTTTAACGAAGGAAGCACGTATACAGACTCCTCAACGAGGTGTATTGCCGCCACTTCTCTGATTACTAGTTATAAATCAAATACTCACTAGATTTGAAGGTAGCCCTCCAAGACTCATTGCATATGCAGATGGCATAGCAATAGCTATTACAGGAAGGTGCCTTTGCCATTCGGCGATTAGCGCTCTAATAAGCGACGCTCTTAAAACCATACATATCTGGGCTAGCAATGCTGGGCTGAATGGCAAGGCTGAAGAAACGGACCTACTACCCTTTACAGTAGAAGTCCAAAGTTCCAGCATGGACATTACTCGCACTCGACGGCCTCTCTTTATCGCTGAACACCTACACCTAATACATAGGAGTAATAATGGACAATAAAGCGACATGGAAATCCAATGTGGACGGGAGGGCGAAGAAGGCAACGAATGATATTGTCCGACTCTCTCGAAAACTAGACTATGCTACTTGGGTGCTTTCAGTTGTGAAACACTAGAATCTATTCCTGAGCTTGAGCGACTCCTAAGCACGCGCATCTTAAGCGCTGCTTATTTTTGATAAAGAAAAAAAAAACAAAAAGCACTCTAATCTGGTATCGCTATGGATCAAAATGGTCGCTGCGTGGCGTCGGCCAGCCAGTATAACCTAACCTAATCTCATTTGGTGAAGCCCACCTGAATATAAAATTTGGGACGCATTCAAATCTTTATAAATATATCTTTATAATACTTTATACTCAAAAACTACTGGACCGATTATTATAAAACTTGGTATATATAATATATATATATATTTTTCCACGGAGAAGGTTTGTAGAGTATGCTCATTGATGCCACTCGCCACCAGGTGGCGCTGCAGAGTAGCAACTTCTGCCCCGTTCAACCGAAGATTGAAGACATACGTTTAACAATCGCTAACAAGACACTGGTGCAACTGGGAATGCCTGCTTCAAACAGCCCTGAAAACAACCTTTTCGATAGCGATATGCAACGAGAAACGCACTATGATTCTGACGAACTGGGGACATTCGTTAGAACAAATCTTCCGCAGTTGATTCCAGAACAACGCATTGCGTTTGGCAGAATTATGCGTTCAATCACAGAACAAAGCGGTGGACTGTTTTTCATAAATGCGCCCGGTGGTACAAGCAAGACTTTTCTTCTTTTACTAATTTTAGAAACCATACGATCACAAAATAATATTGCACTGGCTATTGCATCATCTGGAATTGCGGCAACTCTTTTGGATGGTGGCCGAACAGCGCTTTCAGCATTGAAATTGCCGTTGAATTTGCAAAACACTGAGGTACCAACATGCAACATCAGCAAAAACTCTGGCATGGGAACAGTACTCCAAACATGTCAAATTATCATATGGGACGAATGTACAATGCCTCACAAGAAAGCATTGGAAGCGCTTGATCGTGCACTGCGAAATTTGAGAGGAAACAGACGGATCTTCGGTGGCGCACTCATTTTATTGTCTGGCGATTTTCGACAAACCCTGGACATTATACCACGTTCAACACCTGCTTATGAACTCAGTGCATGTCTTAAATCATCAGTTTTATGGCGTCATTTACAGAAATTCACTTTGAAAACTAACATGCGTGTACAACTACAACGGAATGCATCGGCTGGAAATTTTGCAAAACAATTATTGGATATTGGAAATGGGCGAATGGAAATTGATGAATCTACTCAATGTATCACCCTGCCAGCAAACTTCCGTAAGATCACAGAAAGCATCGACGAATTGGTGCAAAAAGTTTTCCCAAACATTGCACAAAACTACGAAAACCATCAGTGGCTCAGTACGCATGCTATATTAGCACCCAAAAACATCGATGTCAATACCATCAGCTTCACCATTCAGCATGGAATACCAGGTGAAACGACAACATATAAGTCCACCGATACTGCGGTGAATCAAGACGAGGTTGTCAACTATCCAACTGAATTCTTGAATTCGCTTGATTTGCCAGGCATGCCGCCGCACGTTCTTACATTGAAAATTGGCGTACCCATCATTCTTTTTCGAAACATAAATCCACCACGACTTTGCAACGGAACCAGACTCTCAGTCAAGAAAATGATGAACAATGTTATCGAGGGAACAATTTTGACTGGAAAATTCAAGGCTGAAGACGTACTGTTGCCACGTATCCCAATCATCCCAACAGATATGCCATTCGAATTCAAACGTTTACAATTCCCGGTGCAACTCGCTTTCGCAATGACTATTAACAAAGCACAAGGTATGCACACAGTATGTGGATTAAGTTTGGAGAATCCAACTCCAAACAAAATCAATAAAATGGTTTAGAATGAATTGGAAATTTGTGTACTGATTTTTCTTTAAAGTTATTTGCCTTAAATTTATTTTAATTGTTGGCGTAACAACGCGCGCCGGGTACAGCTAGTTATTTAATATAACCTTAAACATCTAATAAAAAGAGGTTATTACTATAAGCAAACATTCAGTTTATTTGGAAAAATTAATTATGAATGGTGGCAAACGAAGTTTATATCAGAAAGATAAGAGCGAAAATCCCTGTGTTTCATAATAAGTATATTTCATTCAGGCCAGATGAAGCAGTGGAATCTCAATATCGAGGAGGATGTCCTAAAGCTACAATACGATAAGCAGACTCGCGGGCAGTTATAGAATTAAAAAAGCATCCAGTTAAAACCCTTAACATAAAAGTGGACTGTGCAAAGGCGAGCATGAGCAGGCGGACTAAGAAGTTATAGGGCAGCTAAAAATTCATTTATTTCAAAAACTCAATTAAAATGTTACCAAATTGCTCCAGAACTCGATTATTTGGCCAGTGAAGCGCTGAAGTGTTTGTCTTTTCGTGTAATCCAAATTTAATTTGAAATATTCAGACGACATGAGAAAATTTCACCAACTACAAAATAAGCGCTCAGATCCGCCCTATTGTCCACGTGCTTTTAACCAATGCGGATGTGTTAAACAATAATACCTATAAGTGAAGTCGTTCCTTTGAAGTTCCTTTGCTTTGCAGTCTCAAACTATTTGGTGAATAGGTGTCTGATAGACCTGGTAGGCATCAGTTTTTAAATTATTTTCTAAGACAATAAGTTCAATTAAAAGCGAATACTAAATAATTCATCACTAATTGAGTAATTGTAGAGTGACACGAGAGAATTATTTAATATGAATTAACTCAATTGAAAAACGACTCAACAATGACTGTAGGAAAATTAAGCCAATAAATGGGCAAACTAAGAACGCAACGCAAACCTATTAATCTGTCAAGAGAATCGCAACCGTAAGTAATAACGAGCAGAGCACACGCTCACAACAACACTAAGCGGAGATCTATTGAAAAGGTGTACGCAACACAAAGTACGCAAAACTAAAGCAGCAACAACAAAGATGGTCATAAGGACAAAAACAAGAAATTGCAGTCGGCATTCAAAGTTTCAACGCTTACCAGGCCTTACCTATTAAGGAGCGCTGCGCGCACACCTTGCCAATGCTAGAGGCTGAGATTGCGACTGCGACTGCAACTGCGACTGAGGCTAAACCACTGTCTGAGACTGAGACTGCAACGGTCGCAGCTGTGGCGTGAACCCAATCGTCGAAATGCCAAACGTGTCACGGCAGAACGTAGCAAAATGTGAGAAAACCTGTTTAAGGCCAAATAACGAAGAAAACAATACGGCACATTACCAATAACGAGAAGGAAGAGCATGCAGATGGCAATAACAAAGGAAAGGAGCTGCAATAGAAATTGCGAAAAAAAATAAAACAAAATAACAAAATATTAAAGTGGAAACGGGTGCATAGCACAGCAAAGCAGTCGAGTGGCAAGGTAAGACGACATACGGCGTAGGGCAAGCAGACAGTCGGGCAGGCAAGACAAGCACAGGAGTTTCATGTAGACCGAGACCAGCCGTTGGAGCGATTGTTGAGGGCAAAGTTGGTATCTAGAACGGGTGCGGTTGTTAAACCATTAAAGCAGCTCACAACTTTCGACATTTCAGCTACAAAGCGACGACAGCGTCTAGACCAAGACATAGCAAAAATTTTGTGACGAACGAAGGAACTTTCTTCGTTGCGCTGTTGAAGTGGTCGGGCGCGTGGAATGAGGTACTATGTACTCGTTGTGTACATGTGTGTGTATGTGTCTACGCAAATTTAGCTGAAGGGAATTGAATTAATGCTGACTTTAAAACGATTTTTAAGAGCGGTTAAGCAATTGAGGTTTGATGCCAGCAAAAGTTTACTTTAAGGTGAGCAAGTAAAGAAAAATTACTTAAAAGTATACAAATTTAGAGTAAAATTTACCATTTTTAAATAAAATATAATCATTTTAAGAATTTCTCATATCATCATACATAAAATATTGAGGGATTTCATTATGTGAATATCTCTATTTTAACATCAAAGTTGGGGCAAAGTTGTGCGGATAAGAAATACATATTTTTCAACACCAGCAAATAATCTAAAATAAAGTCCGCTATTCATCTGCGCTTTCATTTATTACACTTCCAAACAGATTCAAGGCATAATTCGCAACAAAAACATCATTTAGCCCTTTCGCTTATCAAAAGTAATGCATTGCATTACATCGTCCTTGCCGTTACCGTGGCCACTGCCATTGCATTTCCCATTCCCTTTCATATCCAACAAATATATCAACAACAACAAATCAAAAAAACATAAAACTCTTTGGGGTTGATATTGACGCCACTTAAAAAAGCCGGTAAAACATCTGATGCATACCTTTTGGGTGTTGCGACAAATGTCAGAGAATGGCTACTTAAGATACAGAGAGACGACATACCGAGAGAAACGTGCATAATGGGCGAGCACAAGCAAATGCGCAGGCTGGCAACAAATTCTCAATGAATGAGAAAAATAAAAATAAATATAAAATAAATACCACTCAAAGCACTCGCCACTAGTTGCCACAGTGTGAGACTGTCTAGCCTTTTGCTACGCGGAACATGAGTGGCTTTTACAGTGGGCAAATGACCCCCGATTATTTAACAACTTTTAATTTGAAGATAAATATTAATAAAAAAATGTAGAGAGACATTGAATATCACATAAAGAGTGTTTCAAAAAGTATGCCTAGATGTTGTTTTAAAATGAAAAATGCAAAATTTAGATTCTTGCAGGTTTTAAAAGGAAGAATGACATCATACATAATATTTGGGATTACACAATCCTCTGTGAATGCTAAAATTTGCGCTGAGCATCTTTGTTACTTGGGCTTTATAACTTTTTGTGTTTGTTATTGTAACAGAAAATAGATAGATACTCTCCATTCATATACTTAGTTACGATATTACAAGCGCCCAATTTATTTTGTTTTGCCGTTTGATGAAATAAATTCTTCAACAAAAACAAAACAAATGATTCGCTCAGCTGTCAAGAAAATGTGTTTACATATCTATTTTCGGCATGCTAAGATGATTCGATATACCGTTATCTCACTGAGTTTTTACACACGTGCCAGTCATAAAGTGATCGTCAGAGTGACTTTAGAACGGACATCGTTTGAGGTGACTTTATCGGTCTATTATATCACAAGAAGAAGTGTACAACAGTTATCAGAAATATTTTATTAAACCCGACAAACTATTTATAACATAATGAATCGTACAAAAAATTAAAATCACTTGCAGCCAAAATCTGCAAGTGGAAGACAACAGAAAATATCTGACCGCGCCGAACGTATTTTGTTGAGGAAAGTAGCCGGAAACCTGCAAATTTCGTCACGCAATCTTGATAGCCTGCATAGAAATGAATGCGAGGTCGAAGTTGCTCATGAAACCGTGCGCCAAGTTTTGCAAAAGCATAATTATACTCCACGAGTTATTCGAAAGAAGCCTTTGCTCGCTGCACTGCAGATTGAAAAGCGGCTATCTTTGAACCTTTAGAACCTTCCTAGCTCCACCCGCTACTGAGATGATGTGATATGCTGCGATGAGACTATAAGAGATGAGATTATAACGATGGACCCAATAGGGTGTGAAGGCAACCAATAAAAGCACTGGAAAGGTGGAATTTGATACCGATAGTGAAATTTGGCAAACTTTCGGCCAAGCATGGATGGATATGCATCCGCACACCACATCTTGCAAGGGAATGGGTGATTTGGTGTTTATAGCATGGATACACGACAGAATTTTAATATTCTGCAACCCCATTTGACAAATAGTGCATTAAAATTGGTTTCATTGTGGACAACAAACCTCAGTTTAAATTCTCTTAGGACAGTAAAACTCATATGGGCAAACCCAAAAGTGACTTCTTTTCTTTGCAGTAAAGTGTTGGATACATCAGTTCAAAGGCCCAATAGAAAATTTGTGTGAAATTTAAAGAAAAAAGCTGAAAAAAAACATAGAAAAGTCGAGTATTGCTCAAGTTCGGGGAATGACACAAGATACTCCAGAACTATGATGTTCAAAAATTGATTATTTTCATGAGAAGCAGACTACCTGGTGTATTATAGACACTAGGTGGGTTTTTTAAAACATATAAATTAAAGCTAATAACTCCAGATGTACAAAGGCTTTCTTGACAGGTAGGTAGGTAGTTTTTGTAGCCGCATCGCACATAGGGACAGTGATTCCACTTAGACCACGAAATGGGTCTGGACTAAATTTCCCATTTCAGATTGAACCATACTGAGCTTTGGAAAAAGCGTAAAAGGTTGTTAATACCTAAAGTGTATAGGTCATATATCGCACCCTAAATATTGTACAAAAGGGTCACAACTCAAAATGAGCAAAAGCTCAAATATGAACGAGACGTTATCAATAAAACGGTCCGCGGATGACATATGGCAAAAATAATTTTTTTGTTTTTTGGTAGGACTGTTATAAGCTTACATGGCAAATTTCAGCGTGATATGTCACATAGTTTGTTTTCTGTGCTACTATAAACAAGTCAAGCTCGAGTGTGGAAAATTTTGAGTTGTGCCCCTTTTGTATTTAGGGTGCGATATATTCGTTAAGAAGTAAGATCTTAAATATCGGTTCCTGCTTCTGGCTAGTGTCGGGCATGTGCAAACAAAGTGTTGAATTGTTTCCAACTCCTCCTCATTACTACAGCTACGACAGAAATCATGCACATAAACAACTTATCTCCTTGTGTGATTTCCTATGAGACAATGTCCTCTGAGAGCCCCTACTAAGGTCCTAATTTGAAGTCTACTCAATTTTATAATATTCGTGGATAGACGTAAGTTTAGCCTTGGCCATGCTTGCCTAGCAATTTCATAAGTATTGCCACTAATCCATCTTTGATTTACAGAATTGATTAGTCTGTCCACAACAAGAAGCTTACAATTTGCGAGAGGTGTCCCATAAAATTATTTATGTTTGACATACGGGTACCTTCTCTTGCAAGTTGGTCATCCCTACAGTTCCCTGGTACAACTCTGTGGTCTTGAATCCAGCATAAGGGATTGGAATTACATTGGAATGCTTCCAGAGCCCGTAGGGCAAGTTGGTTGTCTGATATAATGCAGATATCTTTTGTTGGTATTCGCTTTATCTCTAACTATTTTAAGGCTTCATGAAAAAGGTTAGAGGGATGCAATAATTTAAAGAATTTAGTGATAAGACGCTTTATAACCCGGATCCTACACCGGTATCCATTTTAGATCCGTCCGTGTAGACCTTAACGGGTGTGTTGGAGGGATGGATCTTCTTCAAGCCATTCCAGTGTAGAAGTGATTTTCACTGAGATATTCCTTTCGAAGCAGAGAATAGGAGTGGATAATTACAATCACCTGGTATATCTAAGATGGTTGAATGTCCATGTGTGACTGCCTTCCACTGTGAGCTCGCTCTGAGCCTTAAAACGGAATAGGCCGCTGAATATTTGCAGAAGATATCAAGGGGTGCCAGATGTAACACGCTGGTAGCCATGGATGGCACGGTTTTCATTACTCAATAAATAAGAATAGGTCTGTTTTTGCACAACTCACTACCAGACAACATTTAGAAGAATGCGCCTGACAACTGCAGTATAAAGCCAATGAGCAAACTTAGGTTTAATTCCCCAGGTTTTACCTAAAGCTCTCCTAAGGGAGTAAGTGTATATAGTTTTCGCCTTTTATTTTTATGCCATTTTTGAATTATTTATATTAGTCAAATAAAACGAAAGGCTGGAAGAAACTCATGAAATACATACATATATTCGTCGGGCATTAAAAATTAAATACCAAAACTTAAATGTTGTTTAAATACTCGAAATGGAGCTAAGGAATTAACTTCACTAAATATTTTTCTCTAAAACTTAATTTAAAACTAAACTTACCATTTGCAAAATCCATTGGATCAAAATCTTCCTCGTGACGGGCACGTTTTTCCACTATAAAATAGAAATATGTCGGTATATTTATTTATATTCTTATTAATTTTATATATAATCTTATAATTTTTATATTTTATATTTATTCACGCAAAATATTATAAATTAACGCAAAGACTTTTTGAAATAAAAATTGCTCGTCTAGATTATAGAAAGCACTTCGTGTTATCGAAAATCTTTTAAATGTAGTCTATCATTAGCTTGAGTCTACCATTAACTGTAGTGTTTTAACTGTAGTCCCTTATTAACTTGATAATATTTTGCTACGAACCAATTTTTAAATAAAAAATAATGTTGCCGACTCACTTGAAATAAAATCACTCGATGTTCGCGGTCGTATTTTTCCCATAAATTTGCTGATTTTGTTATCGTTATGCGGCTCTTTTCGTTTCGATTGTGGCAAAGGGCCTGGGCAATTCTCATCTAACACTTTCGAACAAGGACGGTGAATATTTAATTTACAGTCTGTAAGATAAATAAATAGAAATGTAGTTTAAATACAGATATGAAGAGATTAGATTAATTAATTATAGACAGATAGAGATATAGATAGACTATTTATTTTCCTTCCTGTTTTTGTCCCACACAATTTCACATCGCTGGCCCGACCAAATTGCCTTAAACGCGTCGCCGATGTCCAATTAAGATTGAAAACACTTTGGAATATTTTTAGTACCTTTCAAAATTTTCAAGCTTTAGATGAGTTCCTAACAATAAAAATATATCAAACGATAGTATGTAATGGAATAAGTCTAACAAAATTTTTTTAATGTGTAATTACTTGTGTCTGTTTTCTTCTTTGCTTTGTCACCGTTACTTTTAGCTGTAGCATTGCATATTAAATTCTGTTCCTAATTTACTGTTTTGATTTACTTTTTAATAATAGATAAATACAATTTAAATAAATTTTTATGATGTCACTACCCAATACCTTGACTAATATATTTTCAGCTGACTTCCCATTGGATGTTAAAATTTGATCACAGTTAAAAGACATCCACACTTATTTGCAATACAAATTACTTAATTTCAATACTTACAATTACTTTAAAGAGATCTTTTCAAAAAATAAAAAAAAGTGCGTGTAGCGTAGTACACAACAGAAGTGAAACTTTGAAGGCAGACAAACAAAGAGGGAGAGGCCCGAGAGAGAGTGAGAGAGAGAGAGAGAGAGAAACAATATCCAGTAGGTTCTGTTTTATGCGGCTTTTTTTTATGCGGTTTTGAAATAGTGCGGTTTTTTTTTTTAAATTACAAAATGCATGTCGACCTATCGGGAATCGTAGATATAAACAAGATTCTAAACCAGCTAAGCAAAAACTCATCACAGATTACATCAGAAATGCTAACCCTACAAGTATGGAACCGCCTGCATAACTATCTAGATCAGACGTGTACATTTCCTAAAGTGACCCACATGTGGGTATTGTCTGATTCTATTGCTGACTTAAATTTATTTTTCGATTCTGACGTTTCTTAAATAAAGATATAATTTTCAAAAATACAATATTTTGTTTACGCGATTTTATTTAATTATTTCAGATTCATGCGGTCTATGGAACGTATCTATAGTTATAATATGGGACTAGTGCCCTTTTTTATGCGATTTTATTACATTATTTCAGATTTATGCGGTTTTAGCATTTGAAACGTATCTATAGTTTTACTATAGAACTAGTAGCTTTTTTTATGCTGTTTCTTGCGGAACGTATATACCGCATAAAAACAGAACCTACTGTATATTTAAATAAATTCACAACATGTGCAGAGAAACAAATAGTTAAAATTTACAAAAAACGGAGAAGGGTCGACCGGTGTGGGTAAACGCCGGACACAAACCGCGTGAACAACGCGCACTACTCCGAGCGTTTATCACACAAATAACCGGAAGGCAATATCAATAAATCCGACACCGAAATGGATAGCACTTTGTAGTACACACAAGCACTAGCTAGGAAACGGAAACAAGCGCCAAAAAGTGCGCACCAAAAAAAAACGCCAAAAAATTGGGACCAAAACACGCCCCAAACAGTAGGCACCAAGGAAATATAACGCCAAAAAGTAGGTACCAAAAATATATTTCCTACAAGTTTGCACCAACAAACAAGCGACAAAAAGTAGGCAGTGTTATTGCTTACTATAAATTAGCAAACACAAGGAAAAACTCAGGAAAAATAGCCTAAAGTGTAACTAAGATATATATAGGGTGGGCCATGTAAAATTTGCTTTTTGAATCGGCTATAATAATTTAATATTTTTATATTTTTTCAATTTTTTTTTTTTTTTTTTTGAAGATTGAACATTGTCATTTATGAATGAAAAATAATATCGTTCAAATGACTGCCACGACTGGCTTTACATTAGGCCATTCGATCAACTCAATTTTTAAGCACATTTTCGATTGTTTGGGCTCCAATTTCCTGAATGGCAACTTCGATTTCGTGTTTTAAAGCATCAATCGTCTCTGGATGGTTCGCATAGCATTTGTACTTTACGGCTCCCCACAAAAAATAGTCCAACGGGCTTAAATCACAGCTCCGAGGCGGCCAATTGATATCGGAATTTCGGCTGATTATTCGGTTTTCTACGGGTTTCAAGCGGTAGCCAAAAGTTCGAGTGTAACTTTGGCAGTGCGACAAGTTGCACCGTCCTGTCATCCTCTTCAATTTTTGGAAACAACTCGTTGAGCATGTCACGGTAACGCTCGCCATTTACTGTAACCGCGGCTCCTCGCTCATTTTCGAAAAAAAATGGCCCGATGATGCCGTCAGACCAAAAACCGCACCAAACAATGACTCGTTATGTATGCATTTGCTTCTCTACAGTAACGTGTGGATTTTCTGAGCCCCAAATCCGACAATTTTGCTTACTGACGTATCCACCGATGTGAAAAGAAGAAGAAGACTCACCACTTTGGAAATAGGTTTTCAATATTTCCCAATTTTGTTCAAGCGTATAGCGTCCCATTTCGTAAATGTCAAACCTTTAATTAAATTATGAACACATTTGACATGTCATTTGTGTTACCATTCTCAAAAAAATAGATGGTTCAAAAAGCAAACGCTATATGACCCACCCTGTACATATAAGGCATAGCTCTCTCTCTCCTTTTCCTCTACGTTATATCTTTTTTCTCTCTCGCAGACGAAAATGCCCAAGGCCTTGAAATTTTACTCTCCATTCTCGCTCGTCCATCGACGCCTAAGAAGTTTCACTTCAATATCCTTTCCTATTTCTAACAGTGCTTTCTTGTTATGTTGTTTGTTTGTACTTAAAACGCAAGCGATAAAAAGCTTCGACATAAATGGTAACACGGCAACTTCGGCGCATTTCCAATACACGAGGGAGGTGCAGTAAGTACCAGTGTTTGATACGGAGGGCGTTCCTGAGGAAAGCTGACCACAGTCATTAGTTCAATGAATTTAAACGTGGGCGAACGTCCATTTTTTATGAGGAGCGACCAGGACGCCCGGCAGACGTGGTTACCGAGGTAAACATTCAAAAAGTCCACGACATGATTTTCGCGGATCGACGAACGAAAGTGTGCGAAGTAACAGAGGCCGACCATAGGTGTGTCGACCCGAACGGCACTTCACACGTGAAATGAAGCGAACATAATTTGATAATCCTTTTACTAATAGCTTATTTTTTTTTAACTTTGTCTCACAAGTCTTTCTATAATATTTCCTTACGGTCCGCTTGCCTTTATCTTTTTAGTTGGTTCAATTCATTCTTCAGCATTTCATTTTCTAAAATTTCCATCTGTACTGTAGCTGCAGGTAACTATAATCCTGAAATCACTTGTCACCCAAAGATTGAGCTTCCTATAGACCATACTGCATTCAACAACCTGCTTTCCCAGTCTTTAGCGGAATGAATTAAGCTAATTCCTGAACGCCCAACTGACACCTATATGAGACACCTCGGAGTGAACATATTAAATAAACGTATCAAACGACCGCTTGAAACAGCTTCTGGATGAAAACCGTCTGCTATTACGACAACATCACAACGTTCCCACGACAGTCGGTTCTACGTTACCGGAACGACCCGGATTTATATCCGGCCAAGGACTGTCACTTCAGCAGCATTCCCCATATACATACATATGTATGGGGAATGTTTATGCTGCTACAACAACAACGACGACATCACAAAACCGTAAGGCGCTCCATTTTTGGGGCAATATAAAGTCATACGCCACAAATTGGAGCAGATATTAAGAAATCCCTATCAATTTGATTCACCAGCAATAGGAAAGTCTAATTCTTAGCGTTAATGTTCCGCCGAAAGTCGGTTCTGCGTTATCGGAATGACCCGGATTTCCTATCCGGCCAAGGACTGTCACTCCAGCAGCACTCCCCGTATATGTATGGGGGACAACAAATTTTTGGCTGTCTCGATATTTGTTATATAATAATTCCAAGGATTTAGCCAATTAAATGTTATTGGTTGCCTCGATATTTGATTGGGTTACAATAAACTGCCTCCGTAAGTATTCTAAGCCTAAGTCGTTTCATGTGAAACACAGACAATCTCAATTAGGTAGATCTAAAGCGTGTTTGAATTGAGGCGAGATGGGTTAAGCACGCAAATGGAGAAGTGGTAAGACCCGTTCTATAACTTACTCAAAGGCTTATTACAATACATCAGATCGATTTTGGATAGGTAGGAATACAAATGATTCTATCTGGCAGATTGTATGTACGGAAGAACAATTATCTCTTCGCCATTGGGAAAAAGAGGCCCTCTTCTAGTACCTCTACCTGCTCAGTAAGTAACGCAGATAGTCGAGGTGAAGCGAGTTGCTGTGAGAGAAGGCTCATACAATGGCACCTTGCCACGAATTCATTTAAAAACAGGGAGCTTTGGACGTGAATTTAAGCGGACAAGAAAAAACAGTATATCAGCATAGGACGAACTATTTTTTTGCCGGTTTATTTGACACAGATCCTTAGCTCGTTTCAGGGATAAAGTTTGCTTGAATATGTGTCTATGCACTCATTCGCTTGCCCAATTACTAGATTCATTTGTGCATCTACATGTGCATATTACTAGAGACAAGATTTTGCATTCATTTTTCCCAGAGAAATCTTTGTTATAGGAACTGTTCCAGTATGCTTCCCCGCCAAAGCGAATTTCTTTCGTAATTGAGTGAGAAATCTGTGATTCTCAATCAGTGCTGAATGCAACTCCATCTGTCCAATCGGACAAGTGCGTATGAATCACATAATCGAGAGACAAGCTAACTTGTGTTTCGTTTCCATTTAAGCTTCTCCACCTCCAAAAACAACACCCAATATCTTTAAATTGATTTTATATTTAAAAGGAAAGACAATTAGCTTCAACAAGCTCCTTCAACATACCTGTACAATGGTAACCTTGCGGACTCACACCCCAGATAATAGTCTGACAATGATTACAGTGGGTCACTTCGTAGTATTGACGTAATACCAATGGATGACCACGAACAATCATCTGGAAAATAAAAGTAATATTTTTTAATGCATTATTTAATTTAAAGTTCCGGAGTAAGGCGGCATACTTTTCGGTTTTTGCCCATCAGACGCGACTTGAAACTCTTCTCACGACTAACAAAGTGATGCACACGATCAACAATACTGTTCGGATGCGAGCGTGTTATAAATATGCGATGTATAACTGTTGATAAGGCCGAGCAAAGTGCTAATTTCTTGGGATCCTCTATAGGTAAGTCTTTTTCATACTCCTCACTGCAATAAAATAAAGAAAACATGTAAAATATTATTATCAGTCAAATATTAATAGAGTAAAACACGCCAAGACTAGTTGTAGAAGACTTGAGAGATTTCCAAACATAAAAACTTTAACTCTTCGAGTCAGCTCACAAAGAAAAATATTGATCTGTTTTACCTATATTACACTTTTGAAATTTCGCAATTTTTCAGCAAACTCAATTAATTGTGACCCCTTGACTTACATTAACACCTGCAACTTTCGCATCAACGTCTCCTCAAAGATGTGCTGTTCACGTTGCTTGTCGCCACGCGCATCCGCGAGTTGCGCATCCGTTGGCCCATAAATTGTGCCCAAGCCTTCGGTGCGTGTTTGTTGGAATTCACGTAACTGCGCACAGATCGTATCACGTGCACACTTTCGACTCTTCCAAAAGACTTTACGTAAAATTTCCACCTTATCGAATTCGCTTTGCAGCACATTATCCACCTCGCGCGCCAGAGACTCATCCTTACGATACCAGGAGAGCGGAGCACGCGGCACCAGGAATGTCGAATGTATCTCGTATGCCCATTTGCGCATATCTTTGGCCGTGCCCTCTTTATATAGCCCGGTGATTAGGTAGAAAAGTAGTGGCGCCGGCTCCGAATTCGATAATACATAGTTGAGAAAGACAGCCAAGAAGGCGACATTCTCTGGCTCAAGCAAACGTTGCAGATAGTTAAAAGGGCCATTCTCGTCGATGAATGGACCCTCTTGATCGGAAGCATCTTCGTCCTCCATGGAGATTATCTCCTTTTGGGTGGCGTTCGATTGTGCGGCTAAAATGCGACTGGAATGTGTGTTGGCCGTGGTGGGGGTTGTGGTAATGGGTGGTGTTGGTGATGCTGCGCCTGCGAGTGGTGTAAAATGATGTGATTCAATGAAAATACCGCCACCGCCACCGCCACTGACGGCACTGTCATGCGCCAACTGCGGCTGCTCCTCCGCGCCGGACATGTTCAGGTACGGGGGCGGTGGTGTGCCAGGTGGTGTTACTTCGTCATCCTTCTCTATTAGCTCCCAGGAACCAGAGGTTGTTTTGTTGATTCGATCTGCAAAATACATAATGGGGAAGAATATTGATTAGAATAATTGGCAGCGTTGGTGGCAAAGATCTCTACAAAATAAATCACCAATAATGAAGGAGATTAAAGAAGTGTATTCTGAGATTTGAACATGCTATCAAGCCCCAGTAGATCAAGAAGACGGTATCACCTCAGTTATACAATCAGTTATCAATGCACGGGCTATTTGATTTGAGTAATTATTTATGTAACAAAATCCTCCTCTCACATGCCCAATCATAATCGAATGCAACCTCAGATCAAGTGGATCTAATAATATTTGTAATCAGTCGCAACCGAACTCTTAACCCGTACGGTCGCATTATTTCCGCTTGTGTTATTTTGTATTATTCGCACACTAGCGTTTCGCGCAAACTAACAAAGCATCGTGTTTGATCGCTCGAAGTTCACTATTTGTTCTTGTGTTCATCGCATACGTTTCACATACAACTAAATCAGTATTCACACAATGCTCCCCGGGGCCAACAAACTTGGAGACAATAGATTCGCCCTATTGTCTCCAGCCCAGAAAACGAAAAAGAAACAACCCGAATATTCGACGCTGGATGTCTTCCCGGAACTACCGATAACAAAAACCGATGACCAGAAGTGCTTAGTAATCAAGTCTCTGCATGCCAACAAAACAATTACATCCGCCCCCTGCTTTGTTGTATACAAAGGTAACAACATTTCATCACGACGCGATGGCAGTCTTCTACTACTCGGAAGAAACCATAAAATAGCCGAAAAATTCTTGGTAACAAAATATCTTCCCGGCACTGGCGAGGTTGAAGTTACTCTTCACGCCACACTAAACTCCGTCAAGGGCACGATTCACGCCCCCTTCCAGATGACAAAATAATTGATGGCCTCAAAGACCAAGGTGTATCCGCAGGGCACAAATTTACACTATTAGAAAAAGGCTCCCGTATAACTACCGATGCGGTGCTATTAACACTACCTAACCGAATAGAAGTCGCCTGGCGAACTCTTGACGTCCGTCCCTACTACCCCAATCCCATGCGCTGCAAAAGTGGTAATCTGTTAGAACACACAGCCAAACGCTTGCGTGGTTTGCAATCTCCCTCCCAACCACCCCTCCCCTGCAGCATGCTCTAGAGTATACTGTGCCAACTGCGCAGGTGAACATCCCTCCCTCATCATCAAATACTTGCCCCAAGTTTATTGAGTCAAAAGAAATACTAAAAATTAAAACTATACATAAATGTACCATAAGAGAAGACATCACCACGTACAAAAAACAACTTCCCAGCACATCTGCCTCTTCCTCTTTCGCCCGAGTGGCAAATACAGCTATCAACAACAACAACACCTCAAATATAAAAAAACTCAATTGTACATCTGCCAACCCCCCCTTTCACCAGAGTGGCTAATACACCTTCCAACAACGATAATATAACAAATGTAAACAAATTAATAACCTAGAAAAAATCTCAAACAAAAAAAATTCAAACCCCAACACAAATTCTATAAAATCATCCTCCAAGAATAATTCATTATCTTATGAAAAACTTCTTGAAAACTCAGAGCAGCCTGATCTTCCCACTTCTCACCCCTTGAATCCTTCCCCTTCTCCTCCTCCTTTCTCACCCATTTCTCTCAGTCCATCACCCCTCCTCCACAACTCCCGTTCCAATGGACCATTCGACTTTACCATCTTTCCCCTTGCTCTTAACCCTAACTCGCCCTCCCATCCCCACACCTCATCATCACCATTAATAATGGAACAGTAAATACTTATGTTATACACTTATCTTCACAAATATTTACAACTTTCTTTTCTTTTAAATAATCAATATGCTATCCATACTTCAACGGAACATTAATGGTTACTTAAATAATTAAATCGATTCCGAACTACTAATTAAAACAGTCAACCCCTCAGTGATACTATTAAACGAAGCACTTCTCCCCAGCAATATTTCAGCTCACACCCCCAAAGCTTATATCGGTCACTTCTATAACCTCCCTTGCAATACCTCCTGCAAACCAGGAATCACCATCCTAGTTAAAAGAACAACACTCATAACACCCTCCCCGTATTTCCTTCAAATATTTCCTCTCTTTCCATAGAAATTCCTTCCCCCAAAAAAATCATAGTCCCTTGCGCTTATATTCCTCTCAATCAAACCTTCACTTCAACCGACATCTGTAATCTCTTCCCCCCTGACCACAGCTCCTTTTTGCTGGCCGGCGACTTTAACGCCTAGAGCCCCCTTTGGGGATGTCCTTCAGCTAAACCTTGAAGGCGATTAATTGAAGATGCTATACTCAGTTCAAACTGCGTTATTCTTAATTAAGGATCCCTTCACCCACTTCTCCACCCGCGCTACTTTTACACATATTGACCTCTCGCTCTGCTCTGCGACACTCTCCAAACTTCAAATAAATCAGTATTTTCGTCAGAAAACTAAAAATGTTTTAAGCAAAACAACGACACGTCCACCTAAATCGCACGAAAACAATGGAAAAACTAAATGTGAAATGTGGTCATACAACAGAATAGAGAAAACATATTTGCAGAATTCCATTATAATATATTAACCCTCTGTAGTCTCGTGTAACAATTTTATAACAAATATCGAAAATCATGACTGATTACAAACTAATCGAATTTAGTGCATTGAAATCGATGTAACATTAGATCTTCGACTTGAGTGAGGCAAGGACAGACAAAAAATTTGATTGTAGCCTTGAATAAATCTAAACTCCACCAAAGTAACGAGGACTCCATTAACGTTAACTTAAGTTAGGTAGAAAAGTTGGCTGCGGTATCTTTTCGAACGATATATGCTCACAAATCCGGAGCAAATATTTGCTCAGACAGTTATAGCATTTCCCATGAACTGAGCACGTGGAAGGACACAACTTGTCTTCAACCAACACTATCCTGCCCTGCCAGTAACCATACACAGCCTGAAACAAAATTGCACAAACTTTTTGTTAGTCTTCTTCCGAAAGGATCCGACAGGGATAAGAAATTTTATTTGTCTGTCTGGAACCGCTTCCAAACGAAACATAGAGTTGGTGCTGACGTTTTCTCAGACTTCTTTTATCCTACAGACTTTGCGATTGTTTTCCAGGCTGAAGTGTTTATTAAACTAAAACTAACTAGAGCATAGTAAGCCGAGGAGCTGTCAAGACGAACGCATTGCCGCTTTTCCTGAGACACGATTTTCATGGCTAAATCCGACCTATAGGATCAGCTACGACAGATGGTTTGAAGATATCGGAACGACACGGATTTCTATCAGGCTAAAAGTGCTAACTTAGCAGCATTCCACAAACATGTATGGAGAACGCTTATGCGGTTATATCAACAACCCAAATTCTGTCTTGGCCAAGGGAAGCTTGCAGGATATTCAGATATCATCCACAACAACTATCAGAAGCACTTATATTTTCAGATAGTCAAGCACCACCACCAACAAGCAATTCAAAAATCATCAGACAATGCCAAGAAGAATTAAATGCTTTAGCAAGCACGACAGACGGCAGTCTCATCAGGGAACTTGGCCATGGAAACGAAGAAGGAAATGAGAGAGCTGAGCTAGCAAAACAGGGGCTTCCTCTAGAGTATCAGAAGTGATAGCAGTGGGCTGTCCCTAAAGCATCTACAAAAGAGAGATGATGTAGAAGCTGCAATTCCACTATCTGTGTGAGTGCCCAAGTTTGGATGTTCTACGACATACAATGCCAGCGGAAATTCTCAATAAACAACTTGGTAGAAATTGCAAGAAAGAAAACTGATGACATAGGCAGATTTATAGCCAAATCAAAATGGTTTTGCCAAAATACCGGCAGTGGGTCTACTACTGGTGTACCAAAATGGCATCTTTTGTGCTAATTGAGTCTAGGATGTGTCTCTCAGACAGTGCGTCTACCAACCAAACATCACTTGGCAGTGCTCGGATAAGAACTTATGAAATATCAGTAAATGAAAAATGTGAGCGCTGGAGTAATTATACGGTGTAGGTGATTTGGTGAAGGAAAACCCAAAACCATATTGAAGTTTGGTATGTATTTCCAAGGCTGTGTATGTATTTCCAAGGCTTACCAAGACGTGCTGATAAGATAGTGTCTTACAGGAAGATCCGCATAATACTTAAGACAGAGTATTCTGGCATACGTAGGTAATAGAATCCTTGGAGGGACAATACAGGAAGAGAGTCATGTATAATTCTAATAGGTCTGATAGGTCTGATCCATTATGAATCATTGTGGCTGAGGGTAGAAGCTTAACTCCCGCTAGTCACTTTCATGTACTCACTTGTATATAATTCTATCATCAAGAATACAGCTGGTATTCAAATCAAAGGCAAGAGCAAATCGGTTACTGTCCAATTTATGTAGAAAATTATCTAAATTCAATGAAGCATCATACAAACTGTGGATTATGTTCCACGCTGAAACTCTAGGAATTTATGCTTACGATAATCATACAAAAAAATTGTGAAAAATGCTCTAAAGTGATTAAAAAATTAATAACTTTCTGTTCTTTTATAACATTATTAATTTTTTAGAAACTTTTTTTCTAAATTAGCCCCCCTTGACATTAAGGGGGGAAGCTGGTCTAGAGCGCAAAAAATGGGCATATTTTATGAATTTATTTTGACTCAACAAAGGAATCAATCGAAAATCTGTGAAATAGGTTTAATAATATAGCTTTCATGGTACAAATACAAAATTTTTCGTCTGAATTAATTTCAAAATGGCCGCTGTCCAGCAGTTCTCCTAAGGCGCCTTTTTTTCTAGTGGGTCCATTGCCGAAGACGTAAACTCCTTAATTTTTGTCCTGGATCAAAAAATAAAACTTTTTTAGTTTCTATATAACAACAGAAAGAGACGTACGTAGGATTTTTTCGATATTTTGTTTTTTCGCGAAATGGTGCACGTTTGAACAAAAAGTTACAATTTTCACTATAAAGAACGACATAAAATTGTTGATTAAAAAAAAACTATGTAATATAAATAAAAAATCCTACGTACGTCTCCGGAGAAAGGTATTTCGAATGTATTGTCAAAATTTCGTAAGAATCGGTAAAGACTTGTGCCAGTTTAAAAAAAGTGATTTCGAGAAAAACGCGTTTAAAGTTGTAAGTAGCGTTCGGGGCATACCTGCGAGGCACTGCCGTCGAATGAAAAATTTGGGCATTTAGACATTTTTGCTGGCATCCCTCATTTGGTATATTATTTCTAAGACCCTAAAGCACCTTTTAAGACAAAAACAAATTTTTCGATTTTTTCAAAATTCTAGACCAGCTTCCCCCCTTAATTTTAAATTATTGCCAATTTGGCATATAAAGGGTTAATTCATAGTTGCACGCTTGTTGCAAAAAGAAGCAAAGCCAAACAGATGCAAAAATATCAGCTTAAATGTAAGAAATTATGAAAGAAAACAAAAACAGTATCTGTCGACTTACTTTGCAGCAGAAGATGATCGCCGACAAACCGTTGGACCAATGACTAAATGTTGTTGATATGCGTACCTACTCATGAATGTATGTATATGTACATACCCCTACACTATATGCACACATTAGTACTATGCAAGTATATGTACATAGATATACAAGGTGAAGTCCAAAATACACAAGACTGAGCTAAAATAGAAACGCAGGAGCTTTGTTTTGATAACTTCGAGTTATTTATTGAAAATAGTCCCCTCCCCTTTTGACTTCTCCAAACGCGATTTTTTGGGCTGTGGCTCGTCTGGGGCCTTCCATTCGGCACTTTGAGGCTTAGTTTCAGGTTCATGTTGAAAACACCACGTTTCATCACCAGTTACAATTTTGTGAACGCAGTTCTCGACTTTTCTCGCCCTTTTAATGAGGTCTTTCGAATGTGTAATTCGGAGCAATTTTTGGTTCTCAGTTAACTTGTGCGGAATGAAACGTGCACAGACCTTTCGTAAGCTCCGATGACCCAAACATACTGACACTTTGGACGCAATAACTTCACTTCCACTGAACCGAATGGTACCAAGCTCTCACTGGAAGTCATCCCTAACTTCCAACGCACTAACTCTTTAAAAAGATGGTGCCATCAAAAACATTTTTATGACGCCAGTCTTGTTTATTTTGGACTTCGCCTTGTATATGTACATATGTATGATATTACATAGATGCCAGCCAGCAAAGCTATTGAGTTTCAGTTTCATTTGGTGGGCAAGAATTGTAAAATTTTAACAACTGGCATATGAAGCCTATTGTGAAAAGCTACAGGTGGATTTTTTTTTAAGTATTTACATGCGACTGATTTCCATTGTAGTTTATGCCCTGAACACTACTCTGGGCTGCTCATCACATCATGGTTTTGAGAAAAGTGAGAGTAAAACCGTGTTTATAATCTCGGATGTAAAGAAAAGTATTTGCTAAAAAGGTGAAACAAGGGAACCTTTTTAAACCTTTTCAAAGTGATTGCGAATTTGCAATTCAGGCTATCCAACTCATCATAGTGGGGAGAAGAGTTAGAGTCCCTCATAAACTGTGGCTGAAGGTGGCATCTAGCACACATCAGCTGGGTCTTTAGTTGTGCCTTGAGTCAGAATATACCAGAATCAGATCTAAAAAGATGTATTTCTTTTTTTCGATCCAAACGCAGATTTATGAAAGTAGTTTATATTTATTGGAAGACCAGATAAACCGCTAGGTGACGCTGTACGTCAACCGATTTTATGTTTTTTTTTGTTCGATTGCCATATATTTCTAATATAGCTAACGACTTGAGCAACCAAGTAGCTTCCTAAAACAGGAACAACAAACAGGATGACGAACATAGCGGCCGGCGGTCGACATCGAAAACTGATGAAAACTTCAATAAAGTGATGAAAGAAAAGAAGATGAAAAAATTAAATTAACCATCGGAGAGCTGACGGAAGACTTGAACATTGCTTATGTACAATATAAGTTCACGACATTGAAATTAATGATTTGGGTTTTCGCCGTGTTGTTTCAAAGTTTGCCCCAAACCCCAACTTAATCCCAAGTTTAGGTGTTTCGTGCAAAGCAGGGACTGCATTGTTTCGCAAAGACATGATTTCCAAGGCTAAATCCAATCTAACATTCATCAAACACATCATGACTGGAGGCGAGACGTGGGTTTATGAGTACGACACGCACTCCAGACATCAGGCAAGTGAGTAGAGAGCTCTGAATGAACTAAGACCAAAAAAACCACATGGTTTTCAGTCAAAACAGAAAATGATACTCACGGTTTTTATGGATTACAAAGGTATTGTACACCACTTATGATTGCCAGAAGGTCAGACTTACTAAATGTCTGTCTATGACTATCAAATGGGACGTTTACGTAAAGCAATTCACCAAAATATGAAGAATTTTTGGGAAAACAGCTCGTGGATTTTGCACCATGATAACATACCGTCACACAGTGTCATCATTATCCGTGAATTTTTGATCAAGAACGAAATACCATCCAACAGCCATCGAATTCATCTGATATGGCACCCTGCTATTTTTTTCGCTTTAATCGAGACAAAAACCCACAACGGGGAATTTAACGGTCGAAAAGGAGTAATGGAAAAATAGAAGACGGCTCTGATGGTATAGTAGACTTTCGGTATAGAGTTCCAGAAATGTTTCGAGAGCTGGATCAAACGCTGCCATAAGTGCATTGCAGTTGATGGGGAGCGCGATAATATTATATCACTTTTGAGGAATAAACTTGTATTTTGAATTTTCTAAATATATTCCGGAAACTTCTTAATTAAGATGGTGTGTAATGCTGGTATAGACCGAATCTGGCACGGAGGAACCTCTACAGCATCCACTTCTTATATATGTAATTTTGAAACGATATTATTTTAAAATATTAGAGATCAGTCGGAGGTCCTAAAAATTTAGAAAGGTTATGTGCAATAAAAATATACGGAGCTTCAAATGAGAGGGAACATATAATCAAACATGACGTAGCCAAAAGAGCAATGTTTTATACAAAAACACTTTGCACAGTTAACTGGTTTCTCCTCTCTGACGACAAGTTTTGAGTTTTGAAACTCTACACTCCATACGAATGCACTACATATTTCCTGATATTCAACCCCAAAGTCAACTAAACAATAATAATAATTACCATATAATGCAACATACATAGGACTTCAGAAATTATGAACACTACACCCGCATTTTTAGCAACCACTAACTACACTTATATATGTGCCTACATATTTATGTACTTCCTCATTCTATCATCAGCATTCAGAGTATTAAAACAGATGGCGCTTCGGTTAATCGTACATTTACATAGTTGTGTAGTTGGCGCCAAGATAGAGAAAGCCGCTGCTCTGCCTTGGCAAATCTGTGCGGTACTCGTAGCGTGCAAATCTTGTACTGATCAATTCCCTTTCAACATTTTAGTTTTTTTAGTCAGTACTTTGGAATGCTCAGATAAGTTGGGTGAATCAAGACCATTTGTGTTATATTGGCAAATGGAATTGATGTGAAGTGAAGCAAAAATAAATAAAAAATTAAATTAAAAATAAAAATTAACAAAAAAGCAGATAAATTAAAAGAAATCATAATGCACTTTATCGCACAATGCATTTTAGTGGGGAGATAATAAATAATAAAAGAAAAGCGTGCAATAGAAGCTACATACATATCGACATGGTGAAGGAGAAACGAAAACGGTCAAGATTTTTAATGAAAGCATTAGACCTCTTCGTTTCGCCAAGCGTTAGAGCAGAGCCCAGAGATAGCGAGCAGCGAGCTACTTTAATGGTTGTAAGTGTACGAATAAAACAAATTGGCAAGAATGAAGCAAGTTAAGATATTACAAAACGAAAAGAAACTATACTAAAGGTTTTCACTGGGCTCAAAATAGAAAAAGTAAAAGTGTCAAGTATAGGATTTTACTCACAAATTAGTGGCAACAGTGGGGCACATTATAGTAAGCAACTGTTACAAAGAATGTGAAAGCATGCGTGGTCATTACGATAATTTCAGACAATTCGGACCATTTAGAGTTCTCCCCCAGAGTTTCGAGGTTGTATTTGCTTATTGTGGTACACCATAAGGAATTACATGTGTGCACTAGGGTGGAGTGATTTTTTCTTTTAAATCGCTTTGGCCTTTGCTTTTCTATTCCAGACATAGTCTTGATTAGGTTAAACTTGGTTGATCCTCTAGATCGCACATAACCCAGGAATTGATACCAAGTGTTAGTATGGAGAGTTTATCTTATATTTTTTCTTTGATACGCAGTTTGGATAATTTAAGTAGGCTGCTAATTTTTTGATCTGCCACACTTTTTAATGTTGAAAATGATGCAGAACCTAAGCAGTTTATTCGTGTTCTGCTAGGTGCAGGGAAGTTGCAAAATATTATTTGCCCCATCATAAGTTAAGAGATCGCACCGATACCAATAATTTTGGAAAAAACGTTAAATTCAAACTTTAAATTTTCACTTCGGTTGTAGCTTTAAATTTTTACGTTTGCGTGGCCTTCTGAGAAAGCTTTGTTGTTAAGGCTCATTGAACAGGTAGCAGCAGTTTTTTTTATATATTTTTTTTTATATTATTTCATTTTTATTTTATTTGGTTGGTTGGTTTAAGGGTGACCCCGCATCGGAGTGCCACATAGACCGCAAGTTGGGTCCGTTGTGTTGCCCTAGAGCTCATTATGCTATATGATTTCCCCACCTAACCGAGATTTTTATTATAGATTTTGGTCCAAGATATTAATTCGTTTCGAGAATTTAATGAGAGATTCGATTTTCAGGTCCGAGAGTACTGAAAGATTGTCAATTGTTGGAGAGCCTAGAAGAGCGAGTCGACTTCTGGCTAGGCCGGGACAACTGCGCAGCAAATGTCTGCTCGATACTTCCTCATTTTCGTCCTCGCAGTATCTGCACAGGTCGTTTTGAGGAACCCCGAGCCGACGTGCGTGAGTGCCCAAAAGGCACTGGGCGGTGATGAGAGATATTATATGCCTTAGTTCGTGTTTCGAAAGACTTATAAGGGTTTTTGTCTGTTTCAGATTGTAGGATAGCCAGATTTACCTGGTCGTAACGCAAGTAGTTTCCACTCGCCATATTTTATTTAATTTTCATTTTATTTTGTTTTCATTTTATTTTTATTCTATTTTCATTTTATTTTTATTTTATTTTATGTGGTCTCTAAATTGTTAAATTTTGTTTAAATTACACTAAACTGCGAATCCTTGTTTATCAATTTGATATTCTAGGGACTAAAAGCATTAAGTATGAAAGTTAAAATATTCGATTTCGTTAATTTTTAGTTCAAATTTGATTCGGTTAGAAGCACTTTACAACGTTACCATATGAAGGTATTTAATATTTTGTGATATTTATAAATTCTTATAAAGGCAGCATTTCACATTTATATCATTCTAAAACAAAAACAAACTTTAACAATTGTCCATATAAAGGGCCTTTCAAAAGTGACGCCTAGATGTCAGTGGTGAATAATTCCTAGACGGTCACTTTTTATTTTATCTTTGATATTTGTAAAGTAGAGAGAGGTGCAATTTTACACGACAGAAAAACTCGTTAAACTTATTGAAACTTATTTTGAAAACGGTCGATCTTTGAGAACAGCAAATAGAAAAATTCGTTTTTGTTCGTTTTTTTGTTTTTTTTTTTTTTTTTTGTGGAAATAATAGTTCGAATGAGTCGGTCGAAAGGTCGGTCGATGAAAAAATTTCAACAAACTAGTTCTGTCGAGGATAAAAAAGGACTGGAAGACCACAAATTAGTCATTCTGTTCAGAATATTGCTACTGTAGCGCTGAATGTTGCTGAACAACCTTCAACATCGATATCTCGACGTATTCAACAATTAGGCATCCACGAATCAACTAATGGCCGAATTCTACAAGGTGAAGTCCAAAATAAACAAGACTCGCGTCATAAAAATGTTTTTGATGGCACCACCTTTTTAAAGAGTTAATGCGTTGGAAGTTACATCCCTAGCTGACTTCCAGTGAGAGCTTGGTGACACTCGGTTCAGTGGAAGTGAAGTTATTGCGTTTAAAGTGTCAGTATGTTTATGTCATCAGTACAAAAATGAGTTTCTAAGAAAGAGCTAATATAGAATTTTATTTTTACTGATCACATTTTAACCATCAACCTGTGACTTCTACGTATTAGGAAAATTGGACATGGTATTTGGCCATGAAAGGAAAACGTTTTGCGTCCGTAGAGGCCATCCAAAAGGCTTGTACCGACATCCTGAAGGACATTTCGGTCAATGACCTGAAACACTCCTTCGAAAAGCTTTTAGATCGCCCAAAACAGTGTATTGAGACCAGAGGGGACTATTTTCAATAAATAACTCGAAGTTATCAAAACAAAGCTCCTGTCGTTTCTATTTTAGCTCAGTCTTGTTTTTTTTTGGGGCTTCACCTTATACATAATTTGCAGTTGCTTCCTTACAAAATTCAATTTACACCAGATTTGAAGCCAGCTTTGAATTATTTATTTGACCAACAATGCTGGCTTTTCACGGCTGGCTTCATTTTTGATTAAGCTCATTTCACACTGAATGGATATTTCACCATACAGAATTGCCGCATCTTGGTAGAAGAAAACCCTCGCGTAATTTCAGAAAATTCAGAATTCAGAATTTCAGAAAAAAAATACATATGTTTTTGAAAAATGACCATTCTACCAAACGCTAATCAAACTTTTTTTATATGAGAAGTGAGAGTGGTTGTTGTCTAATTTTATTAATTTTTTTGTCATACTCGTACTAATGCTGGAAAAAACAACAATTTTAAGTAAATTGCAATTTTAAATAATTTTTATGCTTGAGAAATATCGTTTTTGTTTTTTTTCTGTTTTTTTTTTTGTTTTTTTATTTTTATTTTATTTTTTTTTATTTTTTTTTTTTTATTTTTTTTTTTTTATTTTTGAGTTAGATTACCACTGTGGACGATTAAGAGAAAGAATGAATTTCGATAACAGTTCAAGCATTTCGTAGGTATCAAAGATGTAATGTTATTAAGTTAAAGTCCCTCCCTTTTCATACAAAATATCTACTGAAATCGAATGGCTGAAGTGGGCGCGGATTAACAAACATTAAATTTGTGAGCAGAAAATGCACATCATTTGGTCAGAGGAGAACAACTCGTCAGTTTATTACGGAGCCCGAGGAAATTGAAATGCAGTAACCGAAGGTGGTTTGCACAAGTTGGCGCACAATGAATCATCCAAATTTGAGTGATGGAAATATTTATTTGTAGTTCACAAGTGTCAATTGCATTAGCAAAATTTATAAATCTTCCGATAGGCTGATTAATTTTGCGCCACCTTTTATGTGACAGATATACTAGGTTTTCCAGTACACGCATGGCATAATTTTTGGAGAGCTCTTTTAAGCTAGACTTAGCCTCTCCAGATGATTAAGAGATCTCACTTCTTGAGTTAATTTGATCTTGTAAGTGTATGAGAGAAGGTCATTACACAAAATTCGACACCATATGAGCAGAGTTACTCTCAAATCCTCTGAATGGTATAGAATCGACTGTTTTGGTTCATTTGAATCCAAACTCTTGCGGCTGCGATATTTTCGGTATTTCGACAGGTACTTTCTCTCACTGATATTTTGATTGGAATTTATAGCGCGCACTGCCTGGTGTTGTTATTGTAACAGCAAAAAACATTCCATATAATTTTTTTGGGAAAGTGTGGAACTCATTACTCGACACTGTGAAGGCTGGACTTAACAGATTTAACTTCAGGGCACAAGTCTATAATTACTTTAAAAGTGTTTGATTGCATTAAATTAGGGCATTAAATTTCTCTCTACATTCTCTAATTACTACTTTTGTTCTTTCTTCTCTAAATCCTTCTTTTCTTTTCCTATTGCTTCTTTTCTTCTTATTATTATAGTTCAGTTAAATATATTGGATTAATTCGTAAATGAACTGGTGTAAAATTTAGATTAAGAAACTTGTATGTTAAAAATATTCCAGTTGCTTATAATATTGTTGAAGTACTATTAAAAGAACTTAGTCTTACTATGTACTATTTATATAAACAAATAAACAAATGCTGCTGAAGCGACAATCCAAGCCGGACTTAAATCCGATTCATTCCGGCAGCGTATAAATGAACGACTGTAGGGAGAACGGCGACGCAAGGTCTGTCTGTTTTATCTGATTATTAAGACCGGCTGAAGTGACTGAAAGTGAGGACCACCAACTCAAAGTTTTCAAAGGTTACTCGTTCGTGAAATTCACCAGGAGAAAAATGTATACCTTGAATGACGTTTTGACATTGCCAGATTATAAAAAACAACACATTTAAACGACATTTGTGTTTAAATACAAAAAAACTCTATTAGGCAAAAAAAAAAAAAATCATCAACTTACCAGGATGTCTGGGATGCATATTCTCTGGTGATGAAACCACACGTCGATGCTTATTGAGATGATTCAAATTCTGTGGCGTTTGTCCCAAAGCCTAGAAGATGTTTTATAAACACAATTAACAAAACAATATTTCAAAATGTGTAATTGTAAAAAACATAAAAGCGCCAATTACCAAAAATACAAAATACAAAAAAATCAATGCATGCAATTACAAACTATTTTAATCAAAAAAGGAATAGAAATAGAGGAGATTTGGGTAGAGGGGACACTACGCGCTAAAGTCAATTAATAAAACGTCTAAGAGCAGGATATAACGGAAAGGGTAGGAGATGGGCGGAAGTTGGTGAGAACTGCTGAGTAACACTGGAGCATGCAATCCGGCGCAAAGGCAATCAAAAGTCTAAATTTTCTTCGGTGCAATGCAACTAAGGGCAGCTTATTAAAATCCCGTTTATTCGAGGCGCTAGTGTCAAATATTTACAGTGTTTTTTTCGTTTTTTCTTATTTTCTAATACATAGTTAAATATTATAGCACTTTGCTGTGTAATTGTGCCAAACAAAGGCAATAGGAGGGAAATGCAAGTATGAATTAGTTGGGTGGAAATGTAAAATATGAAAGGACTCTTAGACTGGCAAAAAAGTTGTTTTTAAAGAGAATATCAAAATGAAAATACGGCTGTGCGAGAGTTTTTGGAAAGATAAGGGAATGAGAATCAGGAACCGATAAAGTTTTGGGAATATTTCGCGTTCAATGAATTTATGAGTGACGAAGAGTGAATAGCGAATAGGGATTCTTGTGGGGATGTTTGTGCTTTTGTGTAATTAATGTGTGTGTATTTGTGTGTTTACGTGAACTGTTGGTGTGTGAGACGTGCGTATGTATGGATTGGCTTGCTCTACGTGCTTATACAATATGTTTGTTAGTTTAAAAGGTCTAGGATTTACAAGTGTTAGTTTTATACATTTTTTTATTAGTAAATAAATATTTTATTATTCTTCATATTTATAATCCAGTAGTTTTGTAATGCATTGAAGGCTTTCTTATTATCATTATTATTAGGCACTGATCTATTGGGACAAAGCCTGCTGAGGTACCCTATATTTTAAAGTATTTTTTTTTTTTGCGCATTCTGGGGTTTATTGTTCCATAATTTATGTGGAGGCACGTCAGTACTATATCACAACAGACAAATTATTGAATTTTTTATCCTAAAGGCAGTATTGCTAAGGTGGTGTAGACGTTTTCTGCCTAGTGCAGGATATGTACAAAGAATGTGTTCTGAATTTTCAGTGTCTATTTCACAGAATCGTCAGATGAGACCAATTTTGTTTGAATGATATCGCAGGCTACAGTGGTCCGCACTCTGCTGAGTGAAAGTAGCTTATCAGAAATTCCTCTGTTCGGCGTTAAGAATTGTTTCACTTGTTGCTGGCCGATAGAATTTCGCCAGTGTTCCTGAGAAGTTCGTGGATGTGGACCTTTGTAAGTCCACAGAAAGGTTTAGGACCCATTAAGTCTTAATTCTTAATAAATCTCTGTAAGTCCACTGCTGCGTTTAGAAAATCTCTGTATAGGTGATTTTTGAAGTGATAGAAGTTTCTATGGTGATAAATTGTTTTGTCAGCTGTCAAAGTTAGTGATGCTACTTTATTTATTCACTACTGTTTGGCATTTTCATCATGAAGAGATTGCCACAGCACCAATCGCTTCTCTCTTACATTTTTTAGTGCAGTTTGTGAGCTGGTGGACCTAATTATTGGTCCCAGGAAATTTTTGTCGGAGAAGATCTATAGGGAAATTTTGTAAAGAATATGTTTTCGAAAACTGTAAACATACCAAATCTTTATTAATTGGATTTATAGGCAACTTCTTAAAACAAGTGTTAAAAAGCCCACTATGAGAAGCAATAATGAGTCAAAATGTTCTACTAAAAACTGACCTTCAACAATTAATTTATATGTCTTAACATTATATTTAGTGCCGGTCGATACTTAAACGTAGTTGCTAATTTTTCGAAGTAAGCTTAGTCAAATATATTAAGGTACCATATCATAAAAAAAATTCCTCAATAAGTCGAGCCATTTGGATTTCCCGATACGCTAATCTAACAGAAGGAACTTCTCACCTCTCAATATGAGTTTGGCACAACGTTAGTTTGGCACAATTAACTAATTTTTACTAGAAAACACGAAATCCAGCAATTCTCTATTCACTCCAAAGCTGTCCTTATATCATTAAAGAAAGATTGTTACAGGTGAGAAAGAGCCGATACGATATTATTTAGACGCTGATGATATGAGATTAACTTTTAGAAAAATATATTTTCGTAAATGTAAATAAAAATTAAAAAGTTTTGCTAGTTTCGACACTGTGTCACTGATCAAAAAAGGTTTCAAAGGAAAAAACAAAACCTAAACAGATAATTTTAAACCTATTATAGTTCAATCAAAAGACTTAAGTATTTGGAAGAAGGCAAGACGTACCCTAGACTAAAAAACTTGGGCAGACTATGCAAATAGTAGTGGACTTTGTTCATCTTTGGCATAGAAAATACTGAGAATTATTAGAATTATTTTGCTTCATAGAGACTCGAAGCAACACTCAGAGGGTCTACTCAGCATTCTGCGCTGTAAATGTGAATGTGTTTTCCGTACTTCATGTTCAGAGCGCATTACAGGTTGAACCACAGAGGCAAGTGAAGAAATGATTGGTGACATGGGGATTATTTTATAAGTGGGGCATATGTTGAGTAACTCGGGGCCAGTTCCAGATAGGTAGAAGTTTAATTGTGCACTGTATTATTGGCACTCTAGCCAAAATAATGGGTCTATCTCACAATGGGAATGAAGAAGAATTAGAAGAAATTGAGTCGGTAAAACACTTCTGTGAATGTTCTGAACTTCAAAGAAGCCGTGCCAAATATCTTGGCGAATATTTCTTTGAAGACCTAAGAAATTTGCAAAATGTCTCACTGGGGGGACTAGTCACCTTCTTAAAAAGATCTAAGTGGTTTAAGCAACTTAGTTAGGGAAAGGAAATCAAATGCAGGTATCACAATGGGCCTTAGGGCCACCGAGTGTCTTTTCTTAGACAAGCAACCTGGTTAACCTAACCTTACGTAACTCTGCAATACCTGGAAAATAACTGTGGCAACAAGTAAGGCGATGTGGGAATCGCTAAAGCAATTTGTCTACGATAGGTTGTGGTTGGCCTCCATTAACGACGTACACTCAGTGAATGTAATTGATAGCTTGCCGGTATACGGTGAGATCCAGAGGTTGTTGTACAGATGTTCACATCTCGTTAATCAGTTGAATGAGATGCTTTCTAACAGGCCTAGAAGTTGGCTCAGTTCTCAGCATGTGCCTACTGGGGCGGCTCCTGCGGAAGCACCTTAACAGGAACTGTTTGCTGAGCATAGTGTTATACTCCTTTATAAGAAGCATTAGTTCGCAATCTTGCTAGCAGTATTTTGGCTTGTTTGAAGCTTCATCCGGTGTATATCACCAGTCGTTCCTGTAACCCAAAGCTCTTCGCTTTCTTCAGTCCTGATTAGTTTCCGATAATAAAATGCCATACAATACCAGTTGATAATACCGTTGGGTTCAATTGTTGTCGGACAGTTTTTTGGAACGCGTCGGTTTGCTCAAAGAAAGCTGGAGTGGCCTATGCAGTAATATTCTTTCAGAAACCGCTTGAGCACCTTAGGTGTGCACACACCTCATTGCGTAAACCAGGAAAGCATAGATTTATTGCTTACCGTTCAAATCCATTTTGGATGTCTGATAAAACTAATAAGCCTGAGTATATCTTCTTAAATTAACCACAACTATACTGAAATGGTGAGAACAGTGACAAACTAATTACCGCCAGGAACAAATAAGGATGTCCCCAAGGGCGTGTTCAGTCAGGCTGCACTATAGGCTCTGGAGAACGCAAAGCATACCTCAAAGATTTTTGAAGAATGTAAAAAGAAGTCGATGAATTAGCCAACTGTGGATCAGCGCGCCAATCACAGGGACTAGACCCAATAAACGGAATCAGTTCTGCCAGATTCATATAGTGGGTCAGCGATTATGTATAATATGTAGTGTAAATAAAGAGCGATGGTCCGGTCTAGAACGCTGCAGAACTGCAAAGTGTTTTGTGACAAATCCAAAAAGAAAACTGTCGAAATTTATTCTTAAACTTGGAAGAAAAGACTTTCGGTTTATGGTCGGTATTATTACGGGACACAGTCCATGGGAACAGCATATGGGGACTCATATGGAATCATTGCGGACCCGATTTGCTTGTCTTGCTTAGAGGAGGCGAATAGCACTGAGCATTTTCTATGCGAGTGTCTTGTGTTTGCTAATGCGAGGTTGGGAATTTTGGGTTCCGATGTCATGAGAACGAGTAAAATTCGTTCTCTCAAACTGGATGATATTTTCAGATTTACTAAAGAATCTGAAAAGTTAGCATAGGTCTAGCCACCTCTATGTCTCTCTTCTATCATATATTTTTCCTTCTGTTACTTCTCTCCTTTCCGCCTTTACTATCTAATGTTTTACTTTCCAGAGCTTAAGTAGAATGGGCTTTTTAGACTGAGTGGTTAAGGAGTTACTAAATATCTTAGTGCTTCTTGGCTCGACTTTTTCAAATCTTAAATTTAAAAAATACTGAAATGTATAAAAGAAAGGCATAGTCAGCTCTTCAACCGAGAGGTTATCAATAACTTTTCTGACTTTAACAGGAAGTCTCTACGTATTTTGGAAATATAGGTACGTATAATGTAGAAAATACTTATGCCGCGATATACCTTCTGAGGTATCAACAAACAGACTTCTTCTAAGAAAAATACCTCCTTTGCATGCATTACTTCTTTAGTGAAGATAGTGTTGTGTGTTTCTTAATAAAAATATGTACAAATTATGTTACTAGATAACTGTTATATACAAAATACACAAATTATGGCTAATGATTATGGTTTGTGAGTGTGATCAGTTAACTACATATCAATTAGTTATAGCCAATTTTCATTGCCAATTGATCAGCAACAATCAACGCTACGAGTAATTACAATTCTTTTCCAAAACCCACGGTTAGTTTTTTTCTTTTTTTTTCATACTACAGCCAAAAAATACGAATACAAAAATACGATAGAGCCACGCTGGTTAAAAAAAAGTCCACCAAAGCCGCAGTTGCTGTAATAGTAGTAGTAGTAATAGCAGAGTTTTCAGCCAAAGCGCGCAGCTGCTGGTTGCTCTTGTGAATTTGGTGTATGTGTATTTTTGAGTGCATGAGGAAGAGAGTAAACCGAGTAGTACATGGTAGTAGTTGTTGTTACCAAGCGCGTCGCTAAAGCTACGAATACCATCCCAAACCAAAAACAAACATCCGATCTCTGACTACGTGCAGCTTTCTTATGGCATTTGGCTTTCAATTTTTATTATTTTTTGCTCTTTTTAGGTTTGGTGTAACGCCCTTGACTACTTACAGCTGCTGTTGCCGTTCCCGCACAGCTATTGCTGTTCTGCAGTTGCTGCTGCTGCTGTTGGTGTTGCTGCAATTGTTGTACGATGTTGGGTCGCTGTGAGAGCGGAAAAGCCGCTGCCATATTGTCTCGATGCACTGGCGTGCATGTGGCCACAAGCGGATAATTGAGCAGCGTGTCGATGCTGTTGGGTGGCGGCCGTGGTGCACCACCAGCTCCATTGCCACCTTGGCCAGCAGCATTCAAATTCGAAAAACTGCCTCTGTGCGGCGACTCTTCCAGCATGCCGGGTTGACGCGGTGGCAGCGGTGGTGGTATACAATCTGTTTCAGAGTTGCCACTATCAGCTGCTGCGCCCGAAGCATTGGCGCCAACTGCCGTCTCCATTTGTAGGAACATTTGCGTTGACATCTTCGGATCGGAGAGCGCTTTCGTCTTAGCTTTGGAGCGTTTCTTTTGTCCCACCGCTGATGAGGACGCTGCTGTCGCTGCGCAAGACTGTGACGCAGTGGGCGGTGGCGGCAAAGTAGGTTGTGGCGATTTGCCTTGCGGACTACCGGCCAAGTCTAGATCGGAAATCGGTGCGAATAACGATGCGTTGTTGCTGCCACTGCTATTACTCATGACACCGCCTGCATTACCGTTATTGTCTAGTTGCAACTGACGCGGCGGATTGCGTTGTGGCAACGGTGGCGGTATGTCTTCTTGTATGCTGTGCGTTTTCGCCTGTGCGGCAAATTTATTCTTGCACTTAGAGCTTGACGATTTTGGTGTTTCTTTGAGACGCGCCTGTTGTTGTTGCTGCTGTTGCTGATAGAAGAGTGCTTGTTGCGTTGAATTGCGATGCTGTTGTTGTTGTTGCGTTTGTGTTTGCGGTTGATGCAGCGATTGTGACATATTATATGGCGGTAGTGGTGATGTGGTCGCATTGTTGTTGGCGTGATGTTGGTGATGATGATATTGTTGATGTAGAAAATCCGTTGTATTATTCAATGGCGCAGTAATTAAATCTTTATCAATTTTATTTTTGCGCGTGCCCAATGACAGTGAGGACAGCGAACGGGGCAAAAGTGAGAGGAAGGCAGGAGAGGATTGGACTTGTGGTTGTGGTGTAATAGCCGTATGTTGGAGTAGTGTTGGCTGATGTAGGTGTAGATGATGGTGGTGAGAGGGCGCAGATAAATTGTGTAGCTGAGTGGACGAGAGCATTGCGGTATTTTTATTGTTGTTGGCAGTTGGTTGCAATTTGATTGTTGGTGCATCCTGTTGAAAGTGGTGAAATAGTAGAGACAGGCGGTAGTTGTAGTTGTTTTTTTTTTATTGTTTGTTCTTGCTTTTCTTTTTGTTGAGAAAGTTTAAGAGTTGGATTTTGAAATAGTGTTTGGAATACGATTAAATGTGAAGTATTGTGTTAAAGAGAGAAAGCGACGATAGAGCGTTACATTTTTTGTTGCCGTGTGGGGTATAAAGAGTAGTTGAAAAATTTTAATTGCCACGTAGTTTTCTATATGTTCTATAGTACGTCGACACGATTAGACTGATTTAATTTAAATAGTTTTGGTTATCGAGTTGCTCGAATTGTACCAAAAGTTTAGTTTACTTTGGCTTGAATTCATTAAGTTAAATTAGTTGAACTTCCTTCCTTTCATTTGATTTTCTTTCTTATTTTATTTCAGTTACGATCCTGGTTATTTCTTATTTTAATTAATATTAGTTTTATATTACGTATTTTCAACTTATTTTAATTTATTGATATTGTATTGTATTATTATATTTTTTTATTATATTTGATCTTATTTTATTTATTTAATTTTAATTTGTTTCGTTTTATTATTATTTCTTTATTTTATTTTTTTTATTTTATTTTAATTTATTTTGTTTTATTATTTTTTTATTTATTAGTTTTTATTTATTTTATTTTATTTATTTCAATTTTATTTAAGGTTTTTCTCTTTAAATGTTTTTATTATTTATATTTTTTCTATTGATTATTTTCTTTTATATTTAATATTGCTTTATTTTATATAATATTTTTTGCATATTTAATATTTTTTTATATTTAATATTTTTTATATTTAATATTTTTTTACATTTAATATTTTTTATATTTAGTATTTATATTATATTAATCTACATTTTTATATTTTTCTTTATTTTATTCTTTTATATATTTTTTATACTTTTTTACTTTTTTTACATTTTTTTAGATTTTTTTATATGTTTTTAACATTTTTTTGTATATTGTGTTCGTTCAATATTTTATTGTTTTTATATTTCATTTGTTTAATTCTTTAGTTTTTTTATACTTTTTTTTATTTTTTAACTTTTTCAATTTTATTTCAATTTCATTTAGTAATTTGTTTAATTTTACTTTATTTATTGATTATTATTTTTATTATATTTTATATATATTATATTATTTTATTTCATTTGATTTAATTTCCCTTCTTTTCTTACTTTTAATTTTATTTATTTTGTTTTATTTTATTTCATTTAAATTCTTTTTAATTTTAATTTTAACTTTTCTGCACAATACTTCATTTTATTTTGTTTCGTACTGTTTTATTTCATTTTATTTTATTTCATTTCGTTTTAATTTTCTAATTTAATTTCATGGTTGGTTGGTTGGTTTAAGAGTGACCCCGCATCGAAGTGCCACATAGACCGCAAGTTGGGTCCGTTGTGTTGCCCTAGAGCTCATTATGTTATATGATTTCCCCACCTAACCGAGATTTTTATTATAGATTTTGGTCCAAGATATTAATTCGTTTCGAGAATTTAATGAGAGATTCGATTTTCAGGTCCGAGAGTACTGAAAGGTTGTCAATTGTTGGAGAGCCTAGAAGAGCGAGTCGACTTCTGGCTAGGCCGGGACAACTGCACAGCAAATGCCCGCTCGATACTTCCTCAACTTCGCCCTCGCAGTATCTGCACTGGTCGTTTTAAGGAACCCCGAGCCGACGTGCGTGAGTGCCCAAAAGGCAGTGGCCGGTGATAAGAGATATTATATGCCTTAGTTCGTGTTTCGAAAGACTTATAAGGGTTTTTGCATGTTTCAGATTGTAGGATGACCAGATTTGTCTGGTCGTAACGCAAGTAGTTTCCACTCGCCACCTCCGATCAGCAATGCTGTGAAATTCTCGATCAATGATCATTTTACATGTTTAGAGCGGAATGTGGATTGTGGGTAAGTTACTAACATATGATTGCGCAGCTCCAGCTCTCGCGAGCTCATCAGCTTTGCAGTTACCTTCGAATCCACTGTGATCGGGTATCCAAATAACTTGGACACAATTCTGAACACTTATCTCGTTAAGAGATAAGAGACAGAATCGAACCACATCTGAGTGGGTATAAGAGGAGCTGAGTGCTCGAACGGCCGCTTGACTGTCGGTGAAAAAGCGGATATCCTCTAGTGATATTCTCTTTTCTAAGATAGTTCTCGCAGCATACCAGATAGCGCATACTTCCGCTTGGAATACACTACAGTAGTCGGCTAATCTAAATGATAGATTGATGTGAGGAGAATTGGAAAATATTCCAAATCCCACTTTACCGTCTTGTTTTGAACCATCTGTATATATTATATAATCAGAGGGCCATCGATTTCGGTTAGATTTGTCTTCCATTCTTCCCTAGTTGGGAGTGAACAGGAAAATAGCAAGGGTGGTGATGGAAGACTTACATGATAGTCTATGTCGGAAGAGACAACAGTGTTCCTGTTCAGTATGGCCGAATGGCCAAGATACCTTTTCCATTTCGATATGGCATTCATGCGTTTCGCTGCTTTCGCTGCAATCGCTTTGCCAGCCAGATCGATAGGGAACAAGTGAAACAACGTATTTAGAGCCTTAGTAGGTGTTGTACTTAAGCATCCTGTTATCAGGAGGCAGGCTGTTCTTTAGACTCGATCAATTGTGGCTACTCTACACCGTTTTTCGAGTACTGTCCACCATACAACCACACCGTAGAAGAGTATCGGTTTGATGATCGAGGTATATATCCAATAAATGATCCGAGGTGAAAACCCCCAGGTTTTGCCTATAGCTTTCTTACAAGTATAAAGAGCTATGAAAGCTTTTTTACATCAGTTTTCAATGATCAATTTCCAACTCAACTTCCTATCTAGAATAACTCCTAGATATTTAGCTGAATCTGATAGAAGTAATGATTCCCCTTTTAAAGTTATTGTTTGCAGTGGAGGAGATTGTTGTTTGCTATTGAAGAGAACAAGATCTGTCTTTGCTGGATTCGCATTTAGTCCGCATTCGGTGCACCATTTTGACAGAATATTGATTGAGCGTTGCATGAGCTCAGTGAGGGTATTCAGGTGTTTGCCTGACACGCAGAGAGCAACATCATCTGCATAGGCTACAACCTTGCAGCCTGCTTTTTCGAGATTTCGAAGCAAACTGTTTACAGCGAGATTCCAGAGAACGGGTGAAAGTACTCCGCCTTGACGAGTGCCTTTGACGGCGTACATTCTCATGCGGCTTAACCCAAGCTCTGAAGTGATTATTCTATTTTGGAGCATTTGTTCGATCATCTTTCGAATGGAGTAATTAGTACCCAATTTTGCAATTTCCGCCAAAATAGCTTTGGGTTCAATATTATTAAAAGCACCTTCTATGTCCATAAATGCGACAATAGAGTACTCCTTATTGTGAAGGGAAGTTTCCACTGTTTGCACCAGTGAGTGAAGTGCCGTTTCAGTCGATTTCCCTTTAGTGTAGGCGTATTGTGCCTCAGAGATCAACCTAGTATCAAGTTGGGTTTTGATTGGCTCATCTAAGACTTTTTCAAAAGCCTTTAAGCAAAAAGAGGTTAGGCTAATGGGCCTGAAATCGTTTGGTTTACAGTGTGAAGGTTTCCCCGTTTTCGGAATGAATACTACCTTCGATTTCTTCCAAATTGTCGGAAGGTAAGAGAGATTTAAACACTTGTTAACCAAGGCAGTAGAATTTCCAGTCCTTCTTGAAGTTCTGCTGGAATGATGTTGTCAGGACCTGGTGATTTAAATTTTTTAAAACTAAGTATTGCTGTAGAGATGCTATTAGAGCTGATTAGATCTGATCTATTCCCATAATTACTCTGAAGAGTGCTGGGAAGTGCATATAATTTCATGATGTTTTATTTTATTTCCATTTGAATTCATTTCGATTTAATTTAATTTACTTTTTTTTCATTTCACGCTTTTATGTTTACATTTTATTTTAGTCTAATTTATTTTTAGTTTTTTCATCTTACTTGTTTTCATTTTTTTTAATTTTTTTTCGTATACATTTTTTTTAATTATATTTTTCTATTTATGTTTTTATATTTATTTCTCTTTTATTTATGTTTTTTTATTAATTTTTTTATTTTGTTTTTTTATTAATTTTTTATTTTATTTTTTTAATAATACTTATGCCATTTTAGTTTAATTGTACTTCACTTTACTTCGCTTTGTTTAAAGGTTTTAGTTTTTTATTTTAATTTTTTATTAACTTTTGTATTCGGTATTTTCCCTTTAGTTGAAATTATTTCTTATCATTAACTTTTTATTTAATTTTTTTTATGTTTAAATCTTATTTCATTTTATTCCAATTTTATTGAATTTTTTTCATCTTATTTGGTTTTTCGTCTTTTATTTAAATTTTGGTTTTTTATTGAATTTTGTTTCCTATCATTTCATCTTTTTTTTTATTTAGTTTTTTTTTTGTGTTCAAGTTCGTTATTCATTTTAATTAATATTTCTTTAAATGTTTTTTGTCATATATTCTGTATCTTTCACCCTTAGTTTAAATTATTTTGTAACTTTTTTTTATATATCATACATGCATATATTTTATATATAAAGTTTTATATGTAGTCTTAGAAAATGTATTACTTTTAAAAAGAATTTTGTTTTCAGTTTTTCAATATTAATTTTTTTTCTTTATTTACTTCTTTGTATTACTTTTCTTTGTTTATTTTTTATTTGTTTTTATTATTTTTTTATGTTTTTGTATTTTTATTTTTTTATTGTAATTTTTTTTAATTTTTTTGTATTTTTATTTTTTTTATTTTTTTTATTTTAAGGTTTTTATTTACTTTTGATTTTTTATTTACTTTTAATTTTTCTTTCATTTAATTTTGTATTTTGTTTTTTTTTTATAAAAAGTGAAAATAACAGTTTAATTTCATTTATTACTTTACTTTATTTATTTACTTAATTATTATTCAAAATTGTACTTCACTTTATCTATCATTAAGTTTTGCATTATTTTTATCATTAATATTTAGGTATCTATTGAATTCGTCACAATTAATTCAATTAAGCTGCATTTTAGTACTTCGCTCAATTTAATTAATTTAATTATTTATCTTTTCATTTTACAAATATCTTTTCATTTTTCACATAGGAAACTTAGTTTAATTATAACTGGTTATGAGAAAAAAGTATGGATCAAATACTTCGAACTGTAGAATAACAACACTCGCCAATAAAATTTTTTTGTAAGTATAACTTTTTAAACAAAAAAAAAAACGAAAAACAAAAGATTATATTTTAGTTATGGTTTAAAATTTTGTACAAATATTTTTTTATTTACTTTAAATTTCAGCAAATGCACAATGATAATTAAAACATAGGTGAGTGGGCGAGCGGCGAGTGGGGCGGCAAGCAGAGCAATTTAGTATCGGTAAATGAGCAGCGTTCAATAATTTTATTTTAATTTTTTGTGTAAAAAGTATTTTTATGTGCTTCAGAAAATTAATTGGACAATGTATTTTAGCGCGTGTATGTGTGTGAGTATAGTGTATTTTTTTGTTTTTTGTTTTTTAATGAAAATGCAAAAATGCCACAATCACTGCAAGATATAAAAATGCCGCCAGTCTCATTAATTTTTACTTTGTTTCCTTTTTATAGTTCTTTATTGTACAAAAATGTTTGCTCTAAAATGTCAGCCCTTTTCGGCACGACATTTCTAATGTAGGAAATCAGTGGAGTTATTGGACGGTGTGTAAGTGTGTGTACAAGTAATTAATTCTTGTGTAGTTTGCAAAATGTGTAGGAAGGTTTAAGAATTATATTAAAAAAGGTTTATCATAGTTTTCAATTCAATAGTTAAAAAAAGTTAACTTAGCCAATAAAACAAGACATACACTTTAAAAAAATATGTAAATTGGCATTGTTTCTTGATTACATTAACGAATGCAAAATATGATGAATAGGTTTATAAAAAAATGTGTAGAATATATTTAACTTCATTAATAAATACCTAGCAACAGATCATAGCGCTTTCAAGATCGATATTGATATTTTTTTTTGCCATGAAACTACCCAACAGCCTTTAAATCTTTTAATTTTGAACCATCAATGGGAAAATACCTGACACATTTTTTCAACAAAAGGCATCCTCTCTAGCATATTTATTCAGGCCATACCCACTCTACAGGGTGTTTCAACAAGTACCTTCATTCTAACTTGCGCTTGAAATATTTGGCTAGTAAAAGCCTATTAGGACACATTAGTTCTATACTAGACGATTTTGCTCATAGTTTGGGCAGAGATCTTGACGTAAAAAATTGGAGTCAGAATATTTCTCTATAAATATCGAAATTCCGAGCGGTTGAACCTTGTATTTTAGCTCAAATAAGTGACTTTTATGTGTCTGAGTCAGCTGAGACTCCATCAGACGTCTACTGCACATCCCAAATTGCTTGCTGAGCATTATTATATTATGACACTTAACCGGTTTCATAAGAGCGTCATATTAAAGGTGGTCTGCAGGCCTGCGGTGCGCGTCTCAAGTACAAAATAGTACTAGCATAACCGTTGGTTGTGTTGAACGAGATTATTTTTGACTCGGTTTATGGGTACTCCAACAATCTTAAAACTTCGAATTCACATATGGATTCATTTGCGTTGACTTCAAACGAATTCTTCTTCACTCTGATGCCTTGAAGGGACGGATGTACGCGTACTTGTTGGAGCCAAAGGCAAAATGAACTTAATCACAGATGATTCGAAAGGTTTTATTTTGGCAAACACTCCTCGTCAAACTCAGCTCAAACATATTTTGTAGGCAATTGTTCGACAAATGTGAGGAAACATAAAGAAAAATGTCTATCAAAGTATGTGCCACTGTAAGAAAAGCAGTGGTAGTCACTCGATGCATTTTATATTACCAATACTTTTACTTAGAATCGAAGTTACGTTTGGCCTCTTTTTATTATATTATATTTAACAAATTGTAATGAAAGTTGTTGAAACACCCTGTATAACTACCTGTCATTTGCATTAAATATTTTGGTAGAAGAATTTCGAACAACAAACTGAGGTCTACATACAATGTCGAGGTCCAAATACCACTTCATTATCGAATTATGCTCCTCGGCCAGTGGGCTTTTTCAAAACCATGTTGGCTGAAATGAAAATATCATCGTGACTGTTTATGCACTGTGGCTAGGTTATGCAAAAATTTCACGAAAGTGAACAACAAAAGTGTGGCCGCTTCATTTTTGCTTTCCTGTTTGGATATTGCATTGAATATTGGAGCAGCACGAATTTGATGCCAGTTTTGACCAAAAAAATTGGATTTCTGGAGATGGTGAATTTTAATGTCGGCAGCCAACAAACAAAATTTCCACACCTGGGGACCGAAAATCCTGCCAATATATTGGCACCAATATTGAGGCACCAAAGCCTCCACACAGACTGACAATTTAACATTCAGAAACAAAGCCAAAACTTTTTCAATGCCTCAGCTACCAACGGTTTTGTCTCTGAATGACTCTAGCTATGAAACTCGTATTATTTAATAGCTCCGATAGCCAAGCAGGACGCTATCCACAAGAATAGCATGGGGCTTAGACCCTTTATTGCGTGTTTGGTCGAGCTCCTCCCTCCCTCTCGGAGGATTGTCATTGCATCTGGAGGGGCGACCGCTATCAGAAAAAACGATTCCTTGCATTTAAAATTTCATGCCCGGAGACTCGAACCTGAGCACTTCTAAATGGTAGTTACGCACCAAACCATTCGCCTACAGCGGCCGCTTATGACATCGATAATACTGGCTGGCATTGCTACTAAGCCTCAAGCGGTAGTGAAGTGCAGTTCAGCAGTGCACATGACTTCTAGCAACACATTCCCGCGACGAGCGGTTCTACACTACCACAACGATCCGGAGTCATATTCAGTCAAGGAGTGGCACGCTAGCAGCAGTCCACAAACATTTATGGGGAATGCTTTTGTTGTTACAACAACAACAAAGACTGCTTTCAGAGGTCAGAGATTTGAGCGCTCGCAAGCCTAATGTACAAAAAAGCTCTGTAAATCCCAGACTTATACTTTCAATATCAAGTTTCTGCAGTCTGCAAAGTTTGAGCAAACCCAATACGACGGACTGACGACTGAGCTCAAAACGTGAACCCAAGTACCTCGAACTAGTGAATCTTGTTCGCCTTACGCAAGTGGCTCTCCATCTAGCAGAGTCGAGAAATCTTGCGCAATTCAGGCTGCTAAGTATACAGCGGCATTTGAGGGGCATACGAGCTTCACGCATTCTCATATTACAACACTTGGTTATTTGTAAAGCAAGAGAGGGGCTTTTCGAAGAAGTAAAAGGCATGTTTAAGTGCCTACGTGCATCTCTACGTGCGTGACATCTTTGGGTCGCTCCCAGTATGCAAGTTAAGTTATAAGAAAATGGGCTTGAATAATATTTAGTTTTAACCAGATGGCCAGCGGGTAATGCCAATATCACTCGGGCCATTCGTGGAGAAGATATTCCTGAGAATGAACCAGAAATCGCCAAAATAATCTCGGAAATTGGGTTGAGCCAAGATGAGCCATGAGAAGCAGCAGAAACAGAAACTTGAATGGTATGCTCTTTTTCATTTTTATTTTATTTTTAAAAACAAAAAAATTGTATTTGGACCACTCTTTAAAGATATTGTATTAGGGCCCCCCTAAGGGGTGCTACCTGCTGCTACTAATACCAATTTTTTTATTCTTTGTAAAATTTAATTAAAAACTGTATTTAGCTAATTTCCAAAGTATTTTATTTACCTTTTTGTTAAATGCTTACTATTTCATACTGAGCTAACCAATATACCTAAGAAGACTATTCCTGCGAAAATTTAAAATTTATGGCTAGTATTTTTCACAAATCATAACCAGATCCAGATAAAGAGCATGGCAAAGGGTTTGCTCATTGGCCATGCCATATGTTAAACATTACAAGGGATTTATTTAAAAATATTTTTTATAAATTATTAAACACTTTCAATATAAAAAATAGGAAAGTTCCATACAACATCAAATACGAAATGAATTTGCGTCCGAATTCACAATTAGGAAAGGGGAGTAAAAAGTGAAAATCAGAAACAAAATTATTTGAAATTCTTTGCGCCACTCAAGTGAGCAAATTTTGTTCACAGTGAAAAATAAAAAACATTCATAGGACATCAACTTTACGACAACATTTTGCCCACGCACATACCTCAGCACCGATTTTTCGCAATTGTTCGCGCAGCTTTCGGATATTCGCTTCAGAAAGTTTATAGCTCGGATCGTTGGTGTCACCTTTCAGGCGCTCCAAATTCAATTTCTCCTGCTCCAGCATCTTTTGTAGCGTTTGTATTTTATAAGTTTCCATTTCGCGGCGTTTGATGCTCTACAAGAAAGGGAAAATTTTATTATGAATTTGTAATGTACAAAATTAATAATAGAAATAATTTTTTTCTTCATTGTTTAGTTTACATCAACCGGTTGTGGGCCTGTTATGGATGCTGTCCGATCACGTCCCGATAGTATGGGTGTGGAAGGCACTATTCCCACCGAAGAGGGGCGCGTCATTTTTTGACTGCGTTTCACGGCTAATTCAACGATGGTGGACGCTGAAAGAAAGAAAATATGAAAAGGTGATATTAAAGAATATTTTTCAAAAATAACCAAAAAATATTATTTAACGTCAACGAGTACAGTGTGAACTAAAAATTGGTACCAAATCAATTGTGAAGTGGCCGGGATCAAATTTATTTGCTGGGTGTCGTTTGATAAATTTTCTCTATGTTACCAAACTTTAATTACCACCTCTTAAGACGACCTTAGTCCTAGCGGCCAGCAATATGGGAATATAAAGAGATGTCCACAATGTCCAGTTGTGATCGAACCAGAAGAAGTCAATGTTGATTGATGGACTTCTTACTCTAAATAAAGAATTTATTAAAGATAGAAAGCACACCCTTGAATATTGTAAAGATTTCTAAAACTAAAGAAGACCAAAATTTGATGAAGGGTGACGTCTGTAGGCATCTTTTCAACTATTTCGACGAGATCCAGAACAAAACGAACCGACAACTACTGAACCGGACTTTCCTAACTCCTTACCTCTGAATGCCGCAATCGAAGTCCAACCACCACTCCTAGCAGATGAACAACTTCAGCTACCCGAGAGACCCGCATAGCCTTGGCACAATTACGTTCTGGTTACTTTAGCAGACTAAACTCGTACCTATCCAAAATCAACCCCGACATACCCAACATATGACCAGCATGTGAAGGCACTCCGCAAGATACTAACCCCCCTTTTTACATGCCACACCAAACCTGCTCACCTAACAACCCTTTTCCTCTGGACCCAAGCTGTCGAAACAGCACGTTTCCTGGGTCTACCGTTAGATGAGCTAGACGAAGACGACCGGTAACTATGTACATTGCACTGGCAGGATTTAGTAAGTTGCTACAACAACAATAAAAACCAAGCTCGATAATCGATCGGCTTATCATAGCCGCCCAGTGATTCAATAGTCGATAATTTCAGCTTCCCACCAGCATACTCTCCCAAAAGAATGAGAGTGATCGACAGCAAGCAAAAATCATGTAGAATTACATCGATTCATTGAATTGATGCGTCCAAGATTTAGAAACTTCTTTGTGTGTCCAGAAACGCACGGTAAGCTTTACATCGAACTTCTACCATCAGAATCAAACCACCCTCGGAACTTGATAAATGTACTGGCCGACATGATTAATAGAAACCTTCAAGACCGGTAACATTTCTACAAGAAAAAGGAGTGTGAAGTAGTGAGCGATAATCTACTGAATGATCACTTAGGCGAAATCAAGAACATGCGTTCGCGAGCGCTGAAATCGACGTACTATTACCCAGTTAGCACGAACTTCGAATAACAATAGCCTTAGTCTTGCGAAAGAACAGCAAAGCAGTCACCCACTAGAGACCGATTCGTCTAATCGACCCGGCGGAACCTATATCTTCGAATAACCTGACGCGATAGAGAAATACAGACCACAACCACTGAAACCAGTGGTATATCGATAGGCCTTAAACTATATTCGTCCACTTTCACCAACTTCCACACCATGAAAGTTGTAATTACAGGGCAATCAATACCTAACGCGGAGGAAAAGCTTCAGCTGTCTCGTGAAGCCCACGTTACTCTGGCGCTCAGTTTCAACTCCGACCTAATCCACATATGTCTAGCTGGTGAAGCAACCCCGAACTATCTCGTCACTTGCCCTCTAGAACCAATTCATCTAGTACGCCTCCTCTCCCTTCTAAAGTGATGGACATCGAAAAAGACAACTGATCAGTTAATATATAGACTTAAGCTACTATAACTACACTAACAAATACGCTGGAGCTGACCGGCTGAGTTTTTCAAATTACGTGACAAAACGCTGGTAAAATGCGGAATACACCGACCTGTTCGTTTAACGTAATTACCTAATTACCTGCAGAGGTCAGCCTTACCCCACAACACTGAAAAGCACCGGGGCCCATTTAATGCGCAAACATTTTTGGTACAGATTTGCATTGCGGAATGGACACACTAACCACCTTTGTAGGTTTTGTCGCCTATTTAAAACTCTGCCAGTTCTTGAAACCGAAACCGGCTTGCAAAGTAACTCCACAATGAGCCAGCTTCTTTCCGCTCTTGGGAGTTGAGCCATCCGGGGGCTATCCGCAGGAACAGATCGGAGCGTACCTTGAGGGCTCCTGTTCCTGCTAGTACCAGAATTAAGTCTGGCAAACTTCGTAGGTACTACCAGTTAAGCATACATTTCGCTCCGGGCTGGAGGCCGGAGTAGAAGGAATACAGTCAGGTGGATGCATAACTTCCGACTGGAACTTGAGTGTTTTTTACCAAAAATCGTCCGCTCTGCGCGAACTACCGGATCAAGCTTTTTTTTATTGCATATTAAGTTTTAGCGAACTTATTGTGAGAGACGCTAAAACCGATTGCCAATTTAACGTAATCAGTAATTAGTATGAGTTTATGTCTCGAAAATATCGAGATTTAAAACAAATCGAGGTTTCAGACGGCTACGCTTCGACGACCAGTACCTTCTCCCTTCTCTAAATGGAATACATGAAAACGAGTACAAGACCAAGCTCAGTTTTAACGCCGATTACAACTTTGAAGTAGCCAGTGAATTGAAGACGAAAAATAAGACGAGTATCTTCTAAAATATTGCAAGGCGCTGTAGTTAAAATAATCACAACATAAAGGGTTTTTCAATAAGGGCGGGTAGATGTTGAAATGGAATAAAATGGCGTTTGCTGTGTGGCACGTAGCGCCGTCCTGCTGGAATCACATGCCGTCTAGGTCCATATGGTTCAATATGGGTCATAAGAAATTGGAAGGGCCACCACGTCTACCGAAAAATGGGCGCAATGCGCACAACGTTTGCTTTAATGAACACTCATTTTGATAATAAAGTTTTATCATTTGAACGTGCTGTTCACTCGTGTAACTTGCCATGATGATTTGGCATAAACAACTGAATAATAAAAAAAGACTTGACAGATGTCACCAAAACAAAATTGCTGCCACAGGGCGCCAAAATCGACCCGCGCCAATTGAAAACCCCTTTACAACAAGGGGGAATTAGCAGAGTTTCAAAGAAATAATCTCCGTATAATTTTATGGGAATTTGCGCCTAAAATGGCGGCGAATAGAATAGAAAATCAAGCGGAAAGTTGTAGGTGCTTTACGACGTTAATAATAAAACCTGCGATTCGACTGGCTGAGTCGTATCGTCCGAATGAATAATTGGTGACGTATGCGAAAGCGAAAAGGTAATTGACTTCATTTAGTGTTTTAAAATTGGTATCAGCTGGTTCAAAATTGTTCATGCACTTTAGCGGTTATGGAGCAAAGCATAAGGAGACAGCAACAAATTTGTTAAAGAAAAAAATATTAAAAAATAATTTTCCTCCCTCCCTGCATTACAGCGAATAAGAAAAAATAATTATGAGAACAAATTAGATAAATTGTAGAGCTCATCATTCAAGTATTTTGTCGGCATGCTTGTGAACATAGTAAAAGTACGTATTCGTAGTGTGCGTGTGTGAATTTTGATGTGCGTTTTATCGCTCTATTGGCGTTACAAATTCTTATAATTATTTTACGTACAATTATAAATTGTTTCATTTTTTTCTTCCATCTTTTGTCACAAATTGAAGCTAGGAAGCTGATATGAATGTACATATAAATATATATGTATATATACATATATATGTTCGAATTTATAAAAACAAAACAAACAACATTCCAACTCATTTTTACAACGTTACATAAATTTTTTCAGTCTGTGGGAATTAAGCTAATGAAGAATGCGGCCCCTTTTTGATGCAAAAGTTGTAACGCTTTTTAGCGTACGAGCAATGATTTTATAATATTTAATACAATTGAATAAAAAAAAATTAAAAAAATTCTAAGAATTGAACAATAAGTAGAGTGGAGGTAATTGAAATTACTTGCGGGTCATAATTATCGCTTTCAATCTTCACACTTCAATTTTTTTATACAAAAAATCCTCGAAAGCCATTTCTCTCAGAGAAAAAAATTCCACAATAAATTTTGCATTATTTATTATACATTTTGCTCACTTGTATAATTAGCAAATCAACAAATGGCCTCTAGTGAATTTTTAATTAAAAAAAAGTTCAAAAAACAAAAATACAAACAATACTAAAACAATAAAATCACATCGAATCGGTAGACAAAGAGACGACAGAACGCACTGGAATGTTGATAAATTCAAATCGTGTGGAATAGAAAAAAGTCAAAACACATACATATGTAGCACACACCTACTTACATGCATACAAACGTATTTATTATTGCAGTGAGCAATGCAAAAAACGCATTGTATTTTGCGTGCTGCGCGCTTGTGCAGGAGCTGGTGGTCCTAAGTGCAATCATCTGGCTTGAATAAGCGTGAGACAGTACGACGCAGCAGACGGTCATTCACAACACAACACAGCGGAGGGAGGTGAGACATGGCAAATAAACAAACATACCTATGTGTACAACTACATGCATACGCGGTGTGTGTGTATGCGCAAACTTAAATGCATTTGTATGTTTTTGCATAACACCCGACTTTATGGAGTGGCCGCCGATTTGCATGCTGTCGCGCCGGTCCAGTCAAAGGCACAAAAAGCGACAAGCAAACGGACAGACAGCCGACGCGTTATCGGCAAGCAAACGGAATGAGCGGCGGTCATATGAAAGTAGCAAAACTGTGATAACAACCACACACTCATATTTCTGTGCATACATACATACATATGTATGAATAATCTTTAGCTTATACGATTGTATTGTGCCACATATTTGTATTAAAAGGCTGCGATACGCACCCAGGGCAAATGAACAGAACGGAACGGTACAGACGGATGGGCGGACGACAGGCGCGGGTTACTCAACTTGACGATTACGATTACCATTTACCATCGCATGCACTAACAGAGCGCAGGAATGTGTGTCCACACACCAATCGAACCAGAAGGAAGGCCGGGCATTTTGTTCGTACATACATTTGTATGTCGATTGCTGACTGATTGCTAATATAGAAGCTCAAGTAGTAAAAAAATGATTTATGTCGCGATTAATGCGTTTCAGATGTGTGTTTGAAGTGGAAGCAGAGTAACGATTGTATGACTTTTGGAAGGCAAAGTGAAACTTCTTAATAAAAAAAATTAAAATAATTAATAAAATAAAAAATAAAAATAAGATAAGAAGATAAAAAATTGAATTAAAATTTGAAAAACTCAAATAAAATAAAATATATATACATAAATAAAATAAAACATATATGTATATGTAAATAATATATATATATATATATATATAATATATATATAAATACAACATAAAAAAATTTAAATAAAATTAAAAAATTAAATTAAATAAAAAATACAAAATTTTATATAAAGTGAAAAACTATAAAACTGTATGTTAAATAAATAAAAAATACAATAAACAAAAGAATATAAAAAAATTTAAATTAAATGAAAAACATATAAATAAATACAACAAAATAAGAATATATAAAAATTAAAATAATATCAAAAACACATCGATCTAACATAAAATGAAAAATTTTAAAATTAAAGTAAAACAAAAAACTTAAATAAAATAAAAACTATATAAAAATTAAAGCAAACTAAAAAAATATATACAAAATAAAATCAAATAAAAAAGATAAAAATTCTTTAAAAATTAAATAAAACAAAAGCTTACAAAATATAAAAAAAGCAAAATTTAATATACAAAAAATATAAACCTTACAAAATATAAAAACTAGAACAAAATAAAACCAAATAAAACCAAATAAAAATTGTAAAATTCATAAATATAGAAATTCATACAAAGCAAAATTTAAAATAACTTAGAAACTTAGAAAAATAAAAATAAACGAAGAAAATAATGTAGAATAAAGCAAAATTTAATATACAAAAAATACAAACCTTAAAAAATATAAAAATTCAAGTAAAATAAAACTAAGTACAAAAATTAACATAATACAACTATATAAAAAGGCTTACAAAATATAATAAAAAAATAGCTTAAGGGAGGGGTCTAGGGTTTGACTTTCAAAAAATCGATTTTTTGGAAATAGCTTTTTCTTATAGTAAATCATCTCAAAAATATTGTCCCAAAATTTCAGCTCAATCGGAGTAAACCTTTTGGAGTTATAGACGTTTTTGTCCCCACTCCTCTGCGACAGCTGCGAGCGGAGCGTGTTTTTCAAACGCGTTTTTCTCGAAACCACTTTTTCAAAGTCCGTGACTATTAGAACTTCAACAATATTTAACCGATCCTGTTCAAATTTGGTATACAGCTTCTATATATAAAATACCTCCCCCCCACGGAGAGATTTTTCACTTTTTTGTTTTACATTAAGGGCGGTTTCCACTTATACAGCGAAAAAATCAGTGAAAATCCCACTTTTTGCTTCAAAAACGCGCTGGCAACGTAAAAATGAAAAAAAAAAAAATCGGAGCCCGTGGGGGGGAGGTTTTGGTGATAATTTAACCAAATAATTCTGTTTTTTTTTATTTCAGGTGATTCTACAACTAGATACGATAGTCACCGCAAATCACCTTTTGGAAAAGGCGTTTTCGGAAAAGTTACCTCACCGGCTTATTTCCCGATATTTTCTTAAACAAATTTAGTACAATATTGTTGAAATGATGCTTTATAATGTACAAAAAGTTTAAATACATTTTCACTATTCATATCTCTAAAGCAAAGTCTCAAAAATTTATTAAAAAAAATGCTCAAACCCTAGACCCCTCCCTTAAAAACTTACAAAAATAAAAATAAATTATAACACAATAAAAGAATAATGTAAAATAAAGAAACATTTAGAATGAAAAATACAAGCCTTAAAAATATATAAAAATTAAACTTAAAAAAAAAAACCAAATAAAAAACTTAAGAAACAATATAAAATACAAAAAGAAGAAGTTCATACAAAATAGCTAAAAAACTTAGATAAAAAATAATAAATGTATAATATAATGTAAAATAAATCTAAATTTAATATATATATATATATATAATTGTCGCGTACACCCTTTTTGGGTGTTTGGCCGAGCTCCTCCTCCTATTTGTGGAGGGACCTACAGTTTTAAGCCGACTCCGAACGGCAGATATTTGTATGAGGAGCTTTTTCATGGCAGAAATACACTCGGAGGTTTGCCATTGCCTGCCGAGGGGCGACCGCTATTAGAAAAATGTTTTTCTTAATTTTGGTGTTTCACCGAGATTCGAACCTACGTTCTCTCTGTGAGTTCCGAATGCTAATAACGCACTAACCCATTTGGCTATGGCGGCCGCCAAAAATTTAATATAGAAAAATATAATATAATAAATAATATACTAACCTTAAACGAATATAAAAATTAAAGTAAAATAAAACCAAACACAAAAATAAGCAAAAAGTCATAAATGTATTTTATTACAATAATATTATTTATAATTACCAAAATTCATACAAAATAGAATAAAAATGGCTTAAAAAACTTACAAAAATAAAAATATATTGGAACAAAATAAAAAATTACGTAAAATAAAGCAAAAGTAAATATACAACTAATACCAAAACAAAAACAAAATAATAATAAATCAAAAATAAAAACTAAAGTATAATAGAGAAAAGTTAAATAATATAAAAACATAACAAAAAACAAAACAAAAACAACAAAAAACAAATAAAAACTAAAAACCCAAAAAACCTAAATAAAGTTTAAAAAATCTAAACATTCATATAAAAAAAATGAAAAATAGCTTAAAAAACTTACGAAAACAAAAATAATTTGGAACAAAATAAAAAACTAAAATAAAATAATAAAGTTTAAAAAATCTAGAAATTCATATCAAACAAAATGAAAAATAGCTTAAAAAACTTACGAAAACAGAAATAAATTAGAACAAAATAAAAAACTGAAATAAAATAATATAAAAATCAAATAAAGCAAAATTTAATATAAAAAAAAATGCAAAAATCAAAATAAATAAATAAAAAATAAAAAACATATAAAATATGAATTAAATAAAATGAAATAAAAACTAGCTTAAAAAGCTTACGAAAATTAAAATAAATTAAAACAAAATAGAGAAAAAACAACATAAAATAAAATAATACAATATAAAAAACATATAAAAAAGCACATATCTTAAAACAAAATTTAAAATAATAAAAAATATTAAACCAAGTAATTACAATAAAAAAATAACATTTATTAAAACATTTATTTTAATTTGTAGAGCCAGATTTGCAAACTGTGAAACTCATGTTTTTTAGCATATTTTGCATTTTTAATTTTATTTTCTTATTTGAATTTTAAATTATGTAGTTTTAGGCAATAAATCACTTTTATATAATATAATAAAATATTGTATTTAAAATTTAAAGGAATGCGTTTTTTGCGATAGTAGCGGGATGCCCCCTTAAAGACTATATTATTTGGCACATTTTCCACTCATTTCTGATTTTACTATCACGGTTGCCTTCTGTCTACCGCGACTTAATTAATGCGCCATATTTTGATACGAAAAAATAATACCATAACAAAGCAGCAGCTATCGAACTTCAACCAACACATTGAACTTCAAGAAGTGGCAATCTTTTGACTTACTCACAAACGGCACTTCACGCTGTTGCAATTACTGAATAGCACAGGAGTACAATACCCGTTTAATCCACTTTGTGGTGGACATACTAGTGTCTTTGTATGTGTGCACAAAAGTATGTGCAAACAAACAAAAGTACTCGGCTCGACTTGGCTTGACTTGATTTGCTTGCTTGAATTGCGCTGCATTGCCACACCCACCATACAGCTAAGGCAAGAGCAACAACAACAATAATAGCAACAGCACCAGTCAACAGTCTGCAGTCAAGATTGAGTACGACGAAGAAGAAATACAGCAAAAAAATAGAAGCAACATACCTTTTATTAAGCCAACCACAGTCGGATGCTTCTCCATACGCACTTCTTGTCCATTGACCTAAAAAAAGCGAAATAACAACAGAGAAAACGGTGAATGGCACAGTTGGCAAAAAAAAAGACAAAACAAAACAAAACAAAACAACAACAAAAATAAAAATAACTACAAATAAAATGCATGAACACGATATAAAAACAACAAATAATAAATAAAAGAATATAAATAAAAAATCTGCACAAACAACATACACACACATATTCGAGTGTATGTATATATGTATGTGTGTGCAACGAAAAACGCTTTGCGCATTATAATTAGCCATCAAGTATGACTTGACAGTAAAAGCAACAGCAACAAAAAAAGTAATATCATCAGCTCAACATTAAAAGGCAAAGAACTCGGACAGGGTGGAACGGAAAGTGATTTTTAATTTTTCCGATATTCTTTGTTGCTTGCTTGGACAAAATAATGACACAATAGGTAATAATATTTAATAATAACATTTTTTTTTGCTTTTGTATTGTTGCTTACAAAAATAGTAATAACATATAGAAATAAATAAGCACAGCGCCAAAGAAAAACACAAAATAAAAAGCGAGCAAAAAAAAAACAAAAAACACAAAAAAACAAAAACACAAAAAAACAATAACAAAAAAAAAAAAGAACAAAAAACTGCCACCAACCAACCTTTAAGATCATATCGCCGGCAACTAAGCCAGCAATTTGTGCCGCTCCACCTGGTTTGACGCTTTCGACAAAAACTGGATTGTCGCCAGAGACCTGCAAAGAGAGACAAAATGAAAAATAAAAAATTACAAATGACTATAATTTAAAAAATAAAAACATAAAAAGTAGCAAAAAGTAACCTACTTTAAAAATGTCATAAGCAAAGTGAAAAAACTTTGCTGAAAATATTAAAAAAAATTATATACAAGCGAAAACTATAATATAGAACATTAAGAAGTACCTAAGGACGTCCCTGTCTTTAGCTGCGAAAAAGCTACTTGGTCAAGTAAAAAGTAAAGCACTTCCATTTGCATTTGTAGGAACACGATATGGAACCGAAAGTATCGATATGGTACCCATTTGAAGTATCACAACACAAAATCGAGTAACCGGTAATATGGTGTCTTGCCAAAATGACTCGATACCCAAAATATCGATACGGAATTAAGAAAGTAATGGTTTAAATTTTTAATAAAGAATTTAAGCTTTTAATTTTAATAGTCATATGGCTCCCCAATCGTACGGATTTCCACCGTAAACCGTAAAAATAAAAATGCAAATAAAAGTATGTCCACAGTTGATCGAGGCTGAGTAGCATGAATAAGTTTTAGGGCACAACTTCTTAAATGTCGTATGTCATAATTAGATGCAAAACCTTAAACATCAAACAAACCAATACAGCACACGCTTGACAAAGTGAACACTCCAAAAGAAAAACACTCCAAACTGTGTACACAATTGTTTGTGCATTGACTACTCTAAAGCGTGAACACTGCGAGAAAGATGCATTCTATAGCATTGGGTTGGGAAATAAGTTCATAGCGTTCTTATATTTTCTTTTATTTTAAAACGATTTGTTTGCTGTTTGGGAAAGGTTAAGCATTCATTCGACAGAACTCTTTCTGCTCTACAAAACTAGGTTAATTTTTTTATTTTTGAGTTATTTAATTTTTTATTATTATTTTTGAGTCTTAGAAATGGAATACCCAGGACGCAAAAATTAACATTTTCGACAATTGCTCTTCTTTGCTTTTCATCGAAGTCAAAAAGCTGCCGAAGCAGCCAGGGACATTTGCGACGTGTAAGGAGATGGTGTCATAGGCGAGTCTATGGAAATAATTTGTTCAAAGTTCAAAAACGGTGACTTTGACGTTGATGACACATCCCGCAACGGAAGGCCTTATGAATTCGATGAGGAACGCCTCAAATCCCTTTTGAAGAAGAACGCCTGTCAAACCAGTCGAGAATTGGCGGAAAAAATGAACTGCGATCATAAAACGATTTTCAATCAATTTAATTCAATGGGATTTACACTTGGGCCCATGTTGGAAAAGGCGTCATAGTCGCACTCTAAGAGTTCGAATGGGAGGTCCCTCAGCATCCGCCATATTCTCCTCCCTGTCAAACCATATGATGCGCGGTACCTTCGATAACAAAGAGTTCCTTCAAAACTGATTCAACAACTTCTTTGACACCAGAACAGGCGACTTTTTGCGAAACGGCATCTACAAATTGGTCGAGAGGTGGGAACAGGTTGCAAACAGCAACAGATAATATGCAATTGATGAACTTATTAATAAAGGGTTTTTTAATTGGCGCGGGTCGATTTTGGCGCCCTGTGGCAGCTATTTTGTTTTGATGACATCTGTCAAATCTTTTGTTTATTATTCAGTTGTTTATGCCAAATCATCCTGGCAAGTTACACGATTGAACAGCACGTTCAAATGATAAAACTTTATTATCAAAATGAGTGTTCATTAACGCAAACGTTTTTCAATTGGCGCGGGTCGATTTTGGCGCCCTGTGGCAGCCATTTTGTTTTGGTGACATCTGTCAAATCTTTTGTTTATTATTCAGTTGTTTATGCCAAATCATCATGGCAAGTTACACGATTGAACAGCACGTTCAAATTATAAAACTTTATTCTCAAAATGAGTGTTCATTAACGCAAACGTTGCGTGCATTTTTCGGTAGACGTGGTGGCCCTTCCAATTTCTTATGGCCCATATTGAACCATATGGACCTAGACGGCATATGGTTCCAGTAGGACGGCGCTACGTGCCACACAGCAAACGCCACGATTGACATTCTGCATGCATACCCGCCCTTATTGAAAAACCCTTTATAATTATTGTTTTTTTTTTTTTGTTTAAACAAAAGTATACGAACTTATTCCCTTGTAATTACTGTAAGGGAGGTAAATATCTACTCCGACAGCCAGGCGACAACTAGGGCGTTGAGATTGTTGTTTGTGCGTTCCAAATTAGTGGGGGAATATCTGATTTTTCTCTCGAACGCATCCAAATATTTCGATATTAGGCTCATTGGGGTGCCCGGTTACAGTGGCATAGCGGGAAACTACTGGTCTGATGAGCTGGTTAGACAAAGGACCCTGGAGACGGTTTAATCGCGAAATGAGTAGATTGGGGTTCCTACTCTTGGAACGATGGGCCTCGCATCAACTCAGCGAGCGCTATATTAGAACACAATCGTACGAAGTCGCGAAATACTTCTGGCCACGGGTAGATCGGTGGCGTTCGAAGGAACTTTTAAGGCTAACAAAGCTGCTGCTCTCGAATTCGGTGAGTATCTTTACCGGGCATTGTCCGTTAGGTATCCATGCGATGAGACTAGGGGTTGCTTCAAGTACGTTCTGCAGATATTGTCTGGAAGATGAGGTGGGATCATCTCAGCACCTTCTTCTCAGCTGCTCTGCTCTCATCGGGGCAACTGGGACCTCACTTTTTTGCTATACCTGTGAATATACCAGGTTTAAATTTCACACACCTGGTGAATTTCATCAGTAGCTTGAAGCGGTTAAATGTAATTGGCCACCGTAGGTCGTCAACCTCCAATCCAAAACCCCTTCTTCCTTTTTGCATTTTTATTTATTTTTATTTTAAATTTGTTTTAAATCCTATTGTCTATAGGTCACAATGGTAACTAAAGGGTTTATTAAATTCCACAGAGAGATAAAAAATTTGCTCTGTTCAAAGAAAATAAAATTTGAAGTTTTTATATTCTTAAACATATGCTGCAATTTTATTTAACGGCCTTTAAAACATGCATAAATAGACATATGGTACATACTAACACACCCCATATTTATTTAAAAAACAAATAATCTTGCTACTATTCCATCCTCCACCGTAGTCCTTCATTCGGCAATTTTCACACCGCTAACCGTGATTAGTCGAATTCTTATTAATCAGCACCATCAACCTCAATACGCGCAAGTCTTAATTAGCTTCAATGTGTTGACTTTCGTTTACCCAAATTTCTCAGTTATGACTAATGCAACAAAGCAAGAAATTAACAAAATTTGTTTGTTTACATATACACCAACTCAAAAGAACATCAACATGTGCAGGGAACTGCGCTGAACGCTGGAGAAATGCCAACATTTATGGGAGCCCACAAACCAAAGGAGCACACGAATCTGTGGGTGCACACACACGCATACATATGTACTAGAGGTGGCGATTCCAAAATTATGATTTTTGTAAAATGCTGTCAGGGATCCAGAATTACCGGGATTAGCTTATATTAATCCCGTGATGCCGAATAATTTTAAATATCGTATTGGAAAAAAAATATCAGAAATGTTTACATAGAAGCTTTTAAATTTTTAAGCAGCTTGGTCTCTTTTACTTAAGAACATTTCTACCCTGGAGAGAAGAATTTACTTATGCCATAAAACGTTACACTTAATACTCGAGGAAATAAAACGTAATGCATTTCTTTAATTAAGATTTTAGTTTCGAAAATTATTGAGAGCATGAAATAGTGTCCACCAATCTGTGACAACTAAGATGGAATTAGTATCCTGGAGAGGCAGATCTATATGTGTCTGCAGCGACAGCCAAGCTGCGCTCATGGCCTTAGACAACCCCTTAACCTCATCAGGGGTAGTCGATTCCAGTAAATCCAAGCTGAACTACATATGTCGGTAGACACAATAGCCTGATGCTAATATGGATCCCGGGACACGTGGGTCTCGCGGGTAACGAGACCTCTGACTCCTTAGCTAGGAGCTGCTCTGAGGTCAATTTCTTTGGCCCGGAGCTCGTTCTGCCACTCTCTTCTGCAGCCATCAAGCCCACGGTTAGCAAACAGGTTACTCTAACCCACAAGCGAGCTTTGGCAGGCTGAGAAAGGCTGCATATGGACTAAACTGATGTTACCTGTCATGTCCGACCGACTGTCGCAATCCTCCTGTCATTAAGCAGAAGGGACTGCAGACAGCTGGTTGGACTGATGACGGGCCACTTTCTGTGGGCAAAGCATATGGAAAAGGTAGGCATCTCAGACAGTGCACAGAGGATAAGAGGACGGACCTCGTATTGTGCAAAAGACTGAAGCTCAATTGATTGGACCTTATCAGTATGGCTTTAGACTTGGAAAATCCTCAGTTGGACAGATATTCACAATACGACAAGTCTTGGAAAAGACCTATAGAAGGAGAATCGATACATACCATCTTTTCGGCGATTTTATCGCGGCATTCGACAGCACACAAAGGAGTTGATTATATGCCGCAATGTCAGAATTGACTATCTCCGCAAACCGCTCTTCGGCTGTGCCGTTATGCCAGCAAGCGCCGTCAGAATTGTGAAGAACCTCTCCGAACCATTTGATACCAAATGAGGTTTCGGACAAGGCGACTCGCTGGTGTCTGATGTTGGAAAAGATCGTGCGAGCCGCAGAACTTAATCGCTCAGGCACAATTTTTTATAAGAGCGTGCAATGGCTGGCATATGACGATGAAATTGACATCATCGACCTTAACAACCGTGCTGTTAGTTCTGCCTTTTGCAAACTGGATAAAGAAGTGAACGAGGACAAGACGAAGTGACCTCTTGTCATCAAATAAACAACCGTCAACCACGCCACTGTTGACAGTTTTGACTTTGAAGTAGTGAGAGACTTCGTTTATTAAGAAATCAGCATTAACACCGATAATAATGTCAGCCTTAAAATCCATCGGAGAATCTCTCCTGCCAACAGGTGATACTTTGGACTAAGTAGACAAAGGAGTAGTAAAATCCTCTTTCGACGAAAAAATACTAACACTTCATAAGCTTCTCATCTCGACAGGTCCGATTGTACCGCGCAAAAACTTGGAACGCGACCACATTCGCTGATGTGTCCCTTGGAGTGTTTCACAGAAAGATTCTGCAGAAGATTTTTGGGCTTTGACACATTGGCGACTGCCAGTATCGTAGGCGATGGAACAATGAGCTAAATGAGCTTTACGGCGACATAGACATGGTGCAACGAATAAAGATCCGGCTCCGCTGACTAGTTCATGTCATCCGAATGAGTACAAACGCTCCGGCTCTGAAAGAATTCGCTGCGGTATCAGCTGGTGGTAGTAGAGGAAGAAGGGAGGCCCTTTCGGATGGAGAAGAACTTAGCTTCACTTGGTGTGTCCAACTAGCGCTGATTAGTACGAGAAACAAACGACTGGCGCGCTTTGTTAATCGCGACCAAATCATTTAAGCAGATATCGCGCCAATCAAGAAGAAGACGAAACAGTGTCGAAAGGTTATGATGTTTTCTCTTTTCTAACGAGTCCTTATAAAAGATAAGAGCTGAATTACGATTTTTGTAAAATGCTGTCATTTACTACAGTTAAACTATAATTATAAAATTACAGCCTGAGTATTTTTGTGGAGAGAATTTAAATAAATGTAATCATAGCATCACTAATGTGAACGAAACAAAAAGTTCTAAGGAAAAGTTGCATAAATTATTAAATCAAGCTACGCAATCTTCCTCACGTCGAAAAACTTATAGTGTATTGGACGTGCTTATATGTACTTGAAACGGAAATACCACCTTGATCACCTTGAATAACCGCCAGGTGAAGCTTTAAATCAAATCATTTAAGTTCTGTTTTGATTTTTTGTTAGGTTACCACATCTGTAATTAACATTCCTACTAGCATTTTATCGTCATTGCCATTTGTAAAAGTTACACCGTTTTGAATAAATCTACCTCTGCACGTGTTTTCGATTTTGACTGTTCTAAAAATGGATTTTAATTTTCAACAACGAATCTATATTGAATTTTGCATTCTAAAGTGGATTCAATAGAGTGAAAACCTTAGAAATGCTGAGAAACTGTTTTTCGGTAACGTGCCATACGAGTGGCATGAACGTTTCAGAAGATATCGTGAATGTAGTGGCAGCCGTCGACATCGAAAACTGATGCCAATCAATAACCATCAGAGAGCTATAGAGCTGGCAGAAGACTTGATCATTGCTTACGGACAGAATTTGTGGGAAAACAACTCATGGATTTTGCACCATAATAACATACCGTCGCACAGTGCCATCATTATCCGTGAATTTTTGATCAAGAACGAAACGATACCATGCAACAGCCATCGAATTCACCTAATATGGCTCCATACGTTCTTTTTCGCTTTGATCGAGTCAGAAAACCACTACGAGAAACGCGTTTTATCAGCCGAAAGGAAGACGATTCTGATGGTACGGGGTCCGGCACTCGAAGTGTAACCATTTAAAAAGGTCAAAAGTTCAGTTTGGAAAATTACTTTTATTCAATTCAAAGTAAAAAACGTGTGAATTAAGAACCAATTTACTTTTGCTCGATATGACCACTTTTTGCCTTGACTATAGTCTTGAGACTTCTGGACCGTCTCAACCGTCTCTTAATCGCAAGCTGCCCGAATGTGTAGGTATTTTGGCTCACTCGCGGACAATGGCTTTTCTCAGCGCCTCGAAACTTGTGAATCTTTTAGTTCGGACCTTGCTCTCCGAAATGGCCCAAAGAGAATAAGCCATCGGATTCGCGTCTGGTAAATTTGAGAGTCATTGTGTGGGCGTTATTATGTTCGGTTCACCTGCGCTTTGTGAGACGGTGCCGAGTACTGTTGAAACGTCCATGGTCTGTCATCGAAATGTTTGTCTGCCCACGTCTTCAAAGCACTCTCCAGAATATTTTCTTGATAATATTTCACATTTACTTTGACGCCAAGCTCGATCAAAACGATTGGAGAGCACCCAGCTGCGGGTATAGCCAGCCAAACCGTTACCTGTGGCGGGTGCTGTCTCCTGGTGGTCAATCAATGACTCAAATTCTTGTATGAACGGTCGATCAAATGAACCCTATGGTATCATGCGCCTTTTCGATTTTGTAAGGCTTGACTTTACTATCGTTTTTCAGTATGCGGCGGATGCTATGGTCAGATATTTTCAGTTCTTTCGCCATTTGATTGGCACTTCGTCGGGGATTTCGCTCAAGTCGCTTCTTCACTTTTTGAACCATTTCATGTGACGTTGCAGTCTTTTGATGATCACCTCCATGACATTTCGCGATGCTACCTGGATTTACTTTAAGGTGCTCGAGCTCATGAACAATCGCTGGTTGTGATTTTCCAGCCAAATATATTACAATACTATCACGTACGAAAAAAATTACTGATTTTCCTTTTTCGGGTTTACTTTCGACCAAATGCTTCCGCGCGCTTGTTAACAATACTCTGGGCTGTTATTTAGTCAAATAACAGACAATTGATGGCAGTATTTTGAAGGCGATAATATCACTTTTGAGGAATAAACTGGCATTTTGTATTTTCTGAATATATTCTGAGAACTTTTTGATCAAGGGGGTGATTTTTTGGTAGATCTGCCGATAAGTGCTAAGACAGGAATATATGTTCAGGATAAACTACTACAAAAAGAACAACAAATATGTTGAGGTCAAGAACCATTGAAACCATAAAGGGAATATTAGTGATTATGTTTTTTGTTTTTAATATGACTTTAGTTATACACCAAACTTGTTGACTTTTATATTTTTTTTAATTTTCGCTTAATGTTTTTTCTCTATAAATTCTTCCTTTCAGAGGTACCCTGTATTTGCATTCCTATTTGTGATATAGGTAACTCGGAATTGCATGACTTTCTATGTACAATTTAAAAAAATTATTCCTCTAATATTGGCCTGCACTAATAAATATGTATGTGCTTATGGTAGTTAAGTTTAAATGCTTTGTTATTGTTTTGTTTTTTACTCTTACTCAGAAAAAATTTTTCTCAGGGGAATCCCTCAACGAATATCGGGACCACTTTCACAGTATCCCGAAATCCCATAAACAAAATTTTCCGCTAATATTGGCATCCCTAATGTGTACATACATATATAGTATATCGTACATTCAAATATATTACATGTATGGACAGTGATGTTGTGTTTCAAAAACTTTGTTCTGCGACGACAGCGAATCTGTACTATTTTTAACTAAGCAATGACAGGCTGTCATCTATGTGAGATCATAAAACAAATCTCTACCTCAAACGTTCAAGCAATGTGTGTATGTATGTACTACTCCTCATTGCCTATTGAAGAAGGCAGTAGGAGCAGGCGGGTAGCGTTGACGTGCGCAATGGCTAGATGCCACCTAAAATACTTTTACTAGAGAACTGTGCGTGCGAGTGCAGCTGCTGGATCGGTGATGATCGCAGCTCGTTACTGGCTATATCGTTTGAAGCAAAACACACAAATTCATATATATATATATATATATATATATATATATATATATATATATGTATATGTATATGTATATGTATGTATGTATGTATGTATGTATGCATGTATATGTATGTATGTATGTATGTTCATAATTGCTAGTACATTTACATTTTCTTTTCTTTGGTAGTCGGACAGACATCAGCACTTTCAAGATGCATGCAAATGCTATAGTCAGTATCGCTCGGAATTCATATTGACCGTGTGGCAAGCAAGTAGCAAGTTCAAGTACAAGTGTAGTGCACATCCCACGCCCGCGCTGCTTACCGCGTTCCGTGCCAATAGTGAGATATAGGCTTCTCTTTGAAGACCCATAAATCGATTTGTTATTTTTATTATATGTAATATTTTTAAAGTTTGCATATGTGTTTGTGTATATGTGTGTATTATTACTACTTTATTTACTTTTAGTTATCTATTGCCGTATGTTGTATATATGATTGTACGTAGGCGACTTTTGTTTATGGCCACGTGCCCCGGAACCTCGATATGCATTGCCGGAAGTCGCTTTTAGCCGCAATGAACAAGGTGGCGCAAACTCAATCATTCAATCTTGTTTTTGTATAACTATTTTTTTTACTAAATCGAAAAACATGATTTTGAGTGATGGAAATCTGCATTTGAACCTTTGCGCGCCCCATTGCTTGTCTGTCTGTATACTGCAGCTGTTTAGTTCACAAGTGCTAAATATAATTAACGTACGCCGTCATTTGCAAAAATTATAAATCTTCTTCTTTTTCTCCACCTTGCGTTTAGTTTGTAACCAAACTAAAGGGTGATCAGATTGGAGGCCATTTTTCCAATAGCGTGTTTTTGACAGTTCTCGCATGACTACTGTCAAACTAAATATATAATTTTTTTCAATATTCATTGACATTTCATCATAGACAGACTTACGCTTCAACAACGTTTACAAATCGTGCAATTGTATTACGAAAATCGACGCTCGGTGAGGAGTGTTCATCGCGCGCTCAGGCCAACTTATGATGCACGTAACCGTTCCGCAATGAGGCCCATTTTTGATGTAATGGCTACATCAATAAGCAAAATTGCGGTATTTGGGCTGAAGAGCAGCCCGAAATTATTCAAGAACAGCCATTACATCCATTGAAAACAATCGTTTGGTGCGGCCTATGGCCTGGAGGAATTATCGGCCCATATTTCTTCAAAGACGAGCCTGGCGCCAACGTAACAGTGAATGGCGAACGCTATCGCTCAGAAAATCATGCCGGAAATTGAAGCCCATGATCTCCACAACACACAACATTTGGTTTCAACAAGACGGTGCTACTTGTCATATAGCCCGTAAAACAATGGATCTACTTCGTCGTCGTTTCGGTGAACAATTTACCTCTCATCTCGGGCCAGTGTATTGGCCACCAAGATCGTCTGATATCACACCTTTAGACTTTTATGTAAAGTCTAAATGCTTTGTGGATAAACCAGCTTTGATTGAGGCATTAGAAGTCAACATTACCAAAGTTATTCATGAGTCCTCCAGCGAGTCATTCGAAATTGCTGTTTACGGATGGGCGAAGTAGTGGAATCTTAGTGGATGTAACGATTTTTCTGAACTCGAAGGTATTCTTTTCCACAAATGTGACAAATTTCTTTGTTGACAAATCCATCCAGTGCGAGATGAGCTACATCACTAAAGAGGATTTTATAATATGATGTTCTTGAAGATGACCCATTTTAGATTAGATTAGATTCAATTTGAATTTTGCACTTCGACCTCATGGAATTGTGTGCCCTCTACTCATCATAGTACCTTATCCAAACCCAGTTCCTTTATTAAACTTAAGATAGAGCTGGGAATTCAGAGTGCGTAGGTTCGAATCTCGGTGAAACACCAAAATTAAGAAAAACATTTTTCTAATAGCGGTCGCCCCTCGGGAGGCAATGGCAAACCTCCGAGTGTATTTCTGCCATGAAAAAGCTCCTCATAAAAATATCTGTCGTTCGGAGTCGGCTTGAAACTGTAGGTCCCTCCATTTGTGGAACAACATCAATATGCACACCACAAATAGGAGGAGCTCGGCCAAACACCCAAAGGGTGTACGCGCCACTTATATATATATTATATATATATTCTCAGTTCATGCTTTGGGAGGACTATGAGTTTTCTAAACGTTTTTCGATTGTACCCCCCAAATAAAGATTTCGCCTGGTGTAGCCCCATAGTTTGGTGCCAGCTAGCCTCCCTCAATCTTAGCTCTTTACTCCTGAGCTTCTCCTTGATGGTGTGTGGTCTTACTATATAGTAAGGACGGGCTCATAATGAGACCGAGCTTCTCTTGTCAATGCATCCGCTACTTCGTTCCCAGTGTACCCCTGTGTCCTGGGACCCAAATTAGTCGGATGCGTTTGTGCGTTCCTAACAAATTCAGTTTCTCGACACACTCAAGGACCAGTGAGGACTTAACCTCACAGGATTACAGTGTCTTGAGTGAGGCCTAAATGTCGAACAGAATAGCAATTCGCTCATTCCAGATAATCCAGTCATTTTTATGGCACGCTAGTAAACTAACCCTGTCTAGTGCAATGAACCTCACCCAACCCTCAGATGTCACTTTTGAAAGGTTGTCTCAAAATTCAACTTAAACGCTAAAAATGCCACGTGGCCAGTCGAAACGAAAAATGTATAAGGGTAAATTTCGTTGGTTTGTATTGAAAAAATTGTCTACAATAAATTTTTTTTTGTCAGGACAACTTGCAAGTACAGCACTCAGGCACAATTAAGTCCATTGTACTGCACTCAGAATCCCTTTTAATTTTCTTTAAATCTACCCGTCCTCCGAAGAAATCTTAACACATCAGTGCCAAAGACCTCAAGCCTGATTCGAGCGAAGGCGGGGCAGACCCACAGGAAGTGGTCCGCCGTCTCATGACAGGAGGATTTGCGACTTTGACAGATAACAGCAGTTTAGGCCATCTGCAGCCTCTCTACCTGCCATGCTCGCTTGTGGGTTGTAGTAATCCATTTGCTAGCTGTGGCTTTGATGGCTGTAGAAGGGAGTGGCAGAACGAGCTCTGAGGCCAAGGAAGTTGGCCATCAAAGCCACGGCTAGCAAATGGATTACTACAACCCACAATCGGATTACTACAAAACACTTTACACTCATGGGCAATGAAATAGGTGTGTAACCCCGTTGCAACTTTGTGACACGCTTTGTTGCAAAAGACATGAAAATTCTGAAAATTTTCATTATAATTTCAAACCAATCAAATTGATATTTTAATTTTAATTATAATTTCTAGAACAACTTTTGGTATGCAGTTTTAAAGCTCATCCAATTTTAGTATAAAGTGACAGTTGCAGGTAGCGTCAAAATACTGTTCATTTTAATTTGTTTTGTTTAATTTTGACCCTTTAAGAAATTTTTACTTGAACAAACCAAAATTTTTAAGTACCCCATTTCGCACGTTCATTTAATGATTCCACTCAGAATATATCAGAAGATTTGCTGATATGATCACTATTAGCGACTGATCAGTCGCAGTTGATCTTTCACTCTCACTTTGCTGGCTGATGTAACTGATCGCCGATCGTTTCCAGTGTCTCGAGAGTAATTAAAAATGATAAATTACTATCTGTCACAGCGGCGTCAATGTCAATAGTGGCAAATGGCAAGGAAAGTTGCACCTACATACATACATGCATGGGAAAAGTATATTTATATTAAAATATTTCTCTCTATTCCTCTTTCTTTACATTTCTTGATTTTTGTTTCTTTACAACTAAAACAAAAAACCCCCAGACACATTTGTCATTTGTCAAGTGAGATCTTATGTAATCTCCGTACCCACTGTCTATGACGACAGACGAACATACATATTAATTAAGGAAATGGCAAACGTAGCTTTGCAAATGTCACAGCTCCACATAAATGCTACGTTAATTAACTTTAAAAAGGAAATAAATCAGTAATAAAAACTGGGATCGATTAAAGTGCAAAAACAAATGACAAAAAATGTGCAAAAAGCGCAAAAAACGAGTAACTGGGATAAGATATATAAACAGCAAAAAATTGAGCTGCTCGCGCGCCATTCGAGTATAAGCGGCAATTGAACAAGAAAGAGAGAGCTAAAGACAGCGCAAAAGCTTTCCATAATTGTCACAATTGTCATTCTGTGTAATGAAATATAATATTTACTTGCCATTTACGACGAAAGGTTAAAAGGCGCTTTGCTTTTGTGGAGCAAAAAAGAATACAACAACACAACACCGACACAGAGAGACATATTGACGACGACGACGACGATGACGATGACTACAAAGCAGAGTCCCCAAGTTGTTTGATGGCAACGAAAGTATTATTAATTTTTAATAAATGAACAAACAAAAAGGCAAAAAATGTTCATGATTATCATCAGCGCCGACGCTTTACGCGCACACACTCACACTTACGCGAACACTTGCTCACTCACACACACACCTCCGCCTCCGTCACCCGAATAGGTACAGCTAAATTGCAAGATCGCTATATTTCGGGCGATTACTATTAACCACAGAATAACAAAACGAACGATGACTTCATTTTCAATTTATAAACAAACATTTCAACTAAACGCTGACTTAATCGTCGCGGACAAAACAACCGCAATGTAAATAGAAAACAGCGACAGAACGCAAGAGAATGCAGGCAAAGCACGTAAGGAAAAAAATTAAATAAAAGAAAAGAAAAATTTATTAACAAAAACCACAAAAAACAAAAGAAACAAAAAAAAAATAAAATAAAACTAAGAAACAATATTCATCGACGTCGCATATGGCGAGTGTTTAGGAACATTTTGGGGGTGTGGGATAAGCATAAAGCAAAATATGAAATTACCCTGTTCATACAACTGACTTATGACAATAATTCAATTAAAAAACAAACATGAATTTAAAAAAGTTAACATATCGTAAAATCGCATGCGCTCAGTTGATGGACGCAATCGTAATAACGGCGTTGTGCGCCGTCTTTGGGACACCTCAACATGAATCGACACTGAGTTACTATGCATTTAAGATATAAAAATGCATGTAGAGGGTGATACATTTAGAGTTTGGAATTTTATTTAAATCGGCTATAAATAAGAGACGCATAAATATTTTTGATAACAAATCTTTTTATTATCAAATCAAATGACTCACAAGGCCCGTTTAACAGTAGCCCATTGCGTCAACCCAATTTTTCGATATATTTATGCGACTTTCGGCATTTATCTCATCAATGGCCACTCTGGTTACGTGTTTTGACACTTAAAAGTTTTGATACAACTTCTAAGCGTACAATTGAGATGACCGTTTCGGCTGATTACTACATTTTCGAACGTTTATTTTTCTAGCAAAAGCAACCCTCTTCGGAAATGTCTCACCATAAACTAAAGTTTAAGTGCCTTGCGACCGATATTTTAGCTATCAAAGTCAAAAAGCGCGTTAGCTAAAACTACAAAAACTAAATGAACCACCCTATATGTGTATGCATATAATACACATACTTTACCATATGCAAAATTTTAGCAAATATACACTCTGCCAAGTAAATTCCGAGATGCCGTTTCAATTAATAGTTATTTTCGATAATGGCTCAAAAGGGACACACTCACACTATTCGAAGAGATACCAGGATGGGTCGTAGACAAACAAACGAATCGCATTCGCAATAAACTGTTTTTCATTTAGAACTCTCTGGTCCAGATGGGCAGGCAGGCAGCATCGAGTTCTTTTGACTTTACCCATTCATTAAGCCGATCTGCGATGCTCTCGTAAGAAGTGAACTGCACTCCAATAAGGGTTGACTGTATTGATCGGAATAGATGGTAATCCGAAGGTACAATGTCTGGGCAATACGGCAAGTGGGGCAAGATTTCCCAATTCAGTCCATCTAAATATTTCTGGGCCGATTTAGCAACGTGTGGTTGTCATGCAGCAAATTTTTTCATGTCTACCGTCTCATCCCGGCCGCTTTTCTTTGAGAGCTCGATTCAAACGCCTTAGCTGCAGTCGCTAACGATCGCCAGTGATGGTTTCAGATGGTTTAAGGAGTTCCTAATAGATGACATCCTTGTGATCCCATCAGATGCACAACATAATCTTTGAAGCATGCATTTTTCTTCTCTGTGGATGGACCTGGTTCACCTGGTAGGCAGGCTCCAAAATTTTCGCCGCTTAGGGTTATCATAATAGATCCATTTTGCGCCGCCAGTGACGATGCGATGCAGAAAACCTTTTGTTTTCTGCCGTTCAAGAAGGATCTCACACGTCACTAAACGTCTCTCGATGTCCCTCTCCTTCAATTGATGTGGCACCCAGTTACCTGCTTTCTGTCAACATCCAACTATTTAGACATATCCCCAAGGGTTCGACATGCGTCTTCATCCAATAATTGTTATAGTTGAGTATTTTCGATTAGTGGTATGCGAGATTCTTTCACAAGCTTGACCCATGATAAGTGGCATATTTGTCAGAAAAGTCTTGCGGTATTTTTATTGAATTTTCAATTGTTTATAAAATTGGTTATAATAATGCGATTTAAGTCAAATATGCGCCGTTTTTTTCGATGACGAGTTCCCAACGATATGCCAACTTCATAATGCCCCTCTTATAGAAGCTCGCTTCCCTATTGTCAAAAAACTCGGAGAGCCAATTTTCACAGGACTCTCTTGCGGACAACTTCCGACTACCGAGCTCGTTCGCCATGGACAGAAATAGGTGGTAATCACTTGGTGCGAGATCCGGACTATACGGTGGATGCAAAAGAACCTCCCATCCGAGCTCCCGGATCTTCTGGCGCGTCACCAAAGATGTGTGTGGCCTGGCGTTGTCCTGATGGAAGACAATTCGGCCTCTGTTGATCAAAGATGGCCTCTTCTGCATGAGTGCTCCATTCAAGCGGTCCAGTTGTTGGCAGTACAGGGTCCGAATTGAGCGTTTGGCCATAGGGGAGCAGCTCATAGTGGATGATTCCCTGCCAATCCCACCAAACACACAGAAGAACCTTCCTGGCCGTCAATCCAGGCTTGGCCACCGTCTGGGCAGCTTCACCGCTTTTCGACCACGACCGTTTGCGCTTCACGTTGTCGTAAGTGACCCACTTTTCATCGCCAGTCACCATCCGCTTCAAAAACGGGTCGAATTTGTTGCGATTCAGAAGCGATTCGCATGCATCCATACGGGCAAAAATGTTTTTTTGCGTCAAGTCGTGTGGCACCCATACATCGAGCTTCTTTTTGAATCCAAGCTTCTTCAAATGGTTTATAACGGTTTGATGACTCATGCCCAGCTCTTGGCCGATGCTACGGCTGCTACTATGCCAGTCTCTTTCGATCAATTCAGCGATTTTATCGCAATTTTTGACGACAGACCTTCCGGACCGTGGCGCATCTTCGATCACCAGAACGAAAACGTTGAAACCATCGTTGTGCGGTGGAAATGGAAACTGTATCGGGTCCTTAAACTGCACAAATTTTATTGGCAGCATGAGATGCATTTTTGCCTTTATTTTGCTCCATGTTTGCGACGCTATAACTCACGAACGACTAAAAGCAAACAACAATTAATCAAACACGTGTTAGCACGTGAAAAGAGCTTTCCAAAAAGCTCTAGCGTGAACCGATGCGACCAATACAACTAGAACTACGCGCTTGCAAAGACAAGCTTGCGGAAATACCGCAAGACTTTTCTGACAACCTTATATAAGCGGCATATCAACCTACTAAAATATCTATAACGTAATTGAGCCAAAAAAAGTTTTCTGTAGTAGCAGTCGCACCTCGGCAGATAATCACGAATTTCCGTGGAATGCTGCTGAAGTGACAGTTTTTGGCCAAATATAAATCCGGTTGAATGCGGCAACGTAGAACCAACTATCTTGGGATTATATCGACAGGTCGCGCGATTGTTTGGTTGTGATTGAGTTGGAAAAGATTAATGCTGACGCGTTTATGGTTACAATACCCCATAGAAATCGAACTCCTCATCCCATAAATAGCAAACAATTTTGCAATTACTTGTAGAGTATGGCTTCTGGAATTTAGTGACTGAAGAAGAGGCAGAGCAAATGAGGAGAACTCCATTATCTTATGTATCGATGGTGACAAAATGGACAGGGACGTAGTAGAGGCAGGGATGTTTTTCGAAGTATTAATTTTCGTTTTATTAGGCCATACTGCACTGCGACCTCCGATATGGTATATTAAGCTAGCCTATAGCTGAAGGCAACTAATAACATTGAGCACTTCCTCGGTCTTTTTGATCCATATTACCAATGTAACCTGAGTCACACCACCCACTAGAGGAGTGAGTGTTTTTTATCTTGCCAGAGCTACACATTCGCAGAAGATGTGATCTGATGATTCATCCCCAAGCTCACACAGACAAAAAACGCTTTATTCTACTAATCCTAGTTTGTTAACGAAGACTATAATGGATAACTTAGAGTATTAGGTATTGAGTATTGTTTGACTTCCCTCTCGATTGTATCGGAATACTTCGATATTAGGCTAATTTGGGTTCTCGGTCACAGCAGCATAGAGGGAAACTGCTGGGCCGATGCGCTGTCTAGACAAGGGACCATTGAGACGGATTCATCGCAATATGAGAGGATCGGAGATCCCTTGAGAACCTCTGGTCTGCTACTGGAAAGATAGGTCTCGCATCCACTCAACGAGTGCTGGGTTAGTGCACAAGCTCGCGAAATTCTTCTGGCCACGGGTAGATCGGGGGCGCTCAATCGAATTTCTAAGGCTAACAAACCAGCAGTTTTCGAATTTGGTAAATATCCTTACCGGACATTGTCCGTTAGGTCTCCATGCCATGCAGCTTGGGATTGCTTCAAGACCTTTCCGCAGCTGCTGCCTGGAGAACGAGGTGGATTAATCTAAGTACCTTCTTCTCAGCTGCCCTGCTCTCATCGGGCAAAGTATTAAACATCTGAGCTCTCACTTTTTCGCTACACCTCGCTACATTCGCTGGTGAAATTCATCAGTAGCTTGAAGCGGATAATAAAAACGTAAATTGCCACTGTTGGTCTTCATCCCCTTATCTAAGCCCTTCTTCTTTTTTTCCACCTGTCCCCTCCACCTCCCCCTGCATGGTAGCACAATGGACAAATTTAAAATTTTTGTCACTTCGGACTAACAACAACGACTAAAATTTGCTTTCCATATAAGGCTCTGTATTGTATGTGAACCAGAGGCTTAGGAAACTTGAGGAAAGCAAGTGAATAGTTCTTCACAATCTCTGCAGATGTACTATCGTAACGCACAATAGATATCAGACACTAGGCAACTCTCAAAGCAAAATCTACTAAAAGAGAAATACCTTTGGAGCGAACAGTCCATACCAGAGAGTTCAGCAGTAGGCACATCAAGATGCTCCTTAAGAGCATAAGTGCTGCGCTGTTGAGAGAGTTATTGGGAACTTATTTAACAGAATATAATTTACATACATTGTTATGTGCTTATGTTGAATATATATTGCATTTTTGATTTTGTTTCCTTTTTAGCTTTGAATATTTTCATATGCTGGTTTTTCGATTTTTGTTTTGTTTGCAATTTTATTTTGGTTGCATGACAAATTTGTCACAGTTTCTGCGTATGCAAATCTCTGCGCTGCAGTGCATGAAATTGTCGACGTTTTAGGCGAAACAAATTTCAATAGTTGATTTTTGTCTAAGATCTGCAAAACCTGTAATTCAACATTTCAAATTCATTTGTTGTGGAAAATTGGGCAGGGGCAAATACATAATAATATTAATATTTAGAGCATGGACTAGTGGACACTGATCAAAAGTTCGTTGAATATTTTATTGAATTTTAGAAAAATTCAACTTAAGGCCAGCTTCTCTCGGAAATATTAAAGCTTATTGCTAAAACACGGGCGAGTTATGTGAGAGGTGAAAAAATGCTCCCAGATATATGCAATACTTGCCCACATGAAAGACTCTAGAAAAGCCTCAAACTGAACTGGTGATTATAACAAAGTATCTTCAAATAAAATACTAGTCCGAAAACCGGCTCTCACTGTTAGACTAAGCACTGGGACAACAGTACCATAAAGAGGAGTGAAGAAGAGTGACTGGTTTATAATATCACTTTAACGTTTTAAGACTAAAGCGAAGAAGACTTGGAGTCTATTGAAAATGTAAATTGAAGAAACATAGGAGGCAAATTTAACTGTATTCTACAGGGTTACCAGATATCAGTGACCAATTGTTATGTTTCAGCGGCCAATTGTTATGTTTCAGTTTATAGCTTACCAATTACATCCAGCAACCAAAATTTTCATAAAAGTTTGATATTTCGTCATGAATCGTTTTCACGAAACTCCAGCTCAGTTTTAAATACGCCATGTGAATTTCGTCACAAAATCGTTCGTCATCCCGGCTTCAAAGGACAAGCAATTCGTCGAATCGGGGAAAAGTTTGAGTGTGAGACACTCTTTTGGATCTGAAGCCACCAATTAGACATAGATTAGTGCGAAGTGAGGAAAACATAGTCGCCGTAATGGCCAATATCGAAGAAGACACAGAAAGCCAATGCGGCGCAGATCAGCCATTTTGGCAATCGCTGGAAAGTCAACTCAGCTTATTTTAAAAGTATATTTGGACCTACTCTCATACAAGTTTGTGCTAATACAAGAACTGAAGCTGGACGACTACAGACAATGCCGTGAGTTCGCTAGCGCTGACCGTAGGTTAGGATTTTGGCTAAAATTTCAGCTTCTCAGACGAGGCTCACTTGTGGCTCTACGGCTATATCGACAAGCAAAATTGCGTTCTCACGACAGGTGGTTCTACGTTACCGCGACGACTCGAATTTACATATATCCGGCCAAGAACTGTCCAAGCTGTGATCCCACCAATAATCACACATCCCGTACAAACGACGCTAAGCTCGAAGTTTTGAAGGATAAATTTGATGACTCGGTCATCTCATTTGATGACGGGTTCATCTATTGGTCGATGCGATCACGCGACTTGAAAAATATTGATTATTTTCTCTGAAACTGCGTCAAGTCTTTAGTTTACGCAAACAAGCCAGCCACTTTGGACGAGCTCGAGGCTAACATTCAAGTGATATTGCTGGAATCACGCCGCAAACATTGGGGCGAGTCATCAAAAATTAGACCGACCATTGTCAAGCACCGACCGAAACACTGCGAACGAAGCTCAGGTGGCTATTTGGATTGTGTGATATTCTCTACATAATAGCATGAATGTACCATCACAATAATAAGAAGTTATAAGAAACTTGGTGGCCGCCGTAGCCGAAGGGATTGGTGCGTGACTACCATTCAGAAGTGCACCGGTTTGAAAACACAGTTACGCAACACTAATTGATAGAAAAAATTGGCGGTCGCCTCTCCGCAGATAATGACAAACCTCCGAGTGTATTTCTGCCATGAAAAAGCTGCTCATTAGAAACCGTTCGGAGATGGTGTAAAACTGCAGATCCCTCTATACGAGGAGGACAATGGTCACCCTATAGCTAACTTTATAACAAGAAATGCCATGATCTAAGCATCTACAAGACTCGGCTCTTTATAGCATAATGAATGTAGAGGGTGATTATTAAACGGTACACTCCAGGTTCTTACATGTGTAAATTTTAAGTGAAATTTGATACTTTCAAACACTCACCTTCATGCCATAACCATTTTCGTCCTTACGCACGGTCAACGTCAAATATTGGAAGTGTTTCGGTGATTCTGGTATCGGAGAGATTTGCATTTGCGTGCGTCGAGCAGAGGCCATATTAACGCTTCCTCGCTGATTACCCGCACCGGGTACATTCACACCACCTCCACCACCACCGCCACCGCCACCGCCACCACCGACGACGTTCGAACCATTGGCACTTAGGCCTCCACCAAGTGGCATACTACCACCACCCATCACTGCGAGTCCACCAACACTACCAACGGTCGGTGTGCTTGCGAAGCCAACATTATTATTGCCACCGCTGGACACCAAAATTGTTGGTGTTGTTGGCGTTACAGGTGAAATACCAGCACCAAATATAGCTAATGGCGTTTGCGGTGTCTTTAGTGTTGGTGTAACGTTGCCACCACCATTCATATGTTTCAATTTGCTTTGCTGATAGTTGGCCGGCAGTGGAGGTGTTTGTGGCGGTATTGGTGAGTATGCGGTACTGCCACTAACCGCCGCTTGTGAATAATTAATTGCACTACCAAAATTACTATTGTTATTGTTGTTTAAACGATTATTACTACCGCTAGTCGCCAACGCACCACTACCGCTGGCACTACTTGAGGCGAGTGAAGGTGAACGCGGAATTTTCGATTTCGATTTGTTTTTCTTTGAGTTCTTCACTTTGTTTTGTTTAGGTGGCGGCAGTTCGGGTGGTAAATCCGTTGTGATTGTGTCCGGGCGATTGTTATTGCTTGAGATGTGTAATAGTGGTTGTTGTTGCTGCTGTATTTCTGTTGTTGTGGTTGCAATTTGTGGATTAATATTTGATTCGTCTGGTAATTCCTGAACCTCGTCATACTCATGCTCATCGATACCAAAATCAATTAATCTGAAAGCAAGCAAAGACGAAAAAAAAAAAATAGTTAGAAATTCATGAAATAAAAGTGAACGCAAGGTGGGGTAAAATTAATCACCCTATTGGAAGATTTATACAATAATTTTTCGAAATGGCGCCGTACGTCAAACATATTTGACACTTGTGAACCAGACAGCGCGAAACTTCACAATAAAACTTTCTATCCCTCAAAACCATTTTTATTTTTTTATTTAGTAAAAACGTTATTGAAAAATAAACTTGCAAAAGCTGTAAACATATTTATTTAAGAGTTAAAAATTTGTAAACAAAAAAAAACATAGATCTAAAAGTGCAAATATCCGCGTGAAATCTAGATGGTGCCCCCTTCTTGGAGCGCTATGAATCCCTTATAAAAAGAAATGAAAGTTCTAAGTAGCAAAAACCAGCAGAAAATAACCTGCAAACTCTTTTTACTACTCTACTTCATAGATTTTGTTAGAAGGTAATTTAATGAGGTTAAAGTGCCCTTCAAGCTGGTATACCTCCTGTTAAAAATGTTCAAGAATTTGTGAGCAAAACGAAAACGGTTTAGTTACACTACGCGAGAAAAATGGGACGAAAAAAAAACTAAAGTGCGTAGCAGCAATTATGAAAGAATTTGGAAGAACTGTAGAATAAGGACGAGCTGTAGAGCATATTGGACCATCTGCCGGTTTGTTCCTAAACATCACAATTTTTTCAAGGAAGTGGTCCTAATTTCGTCTCAAGTTGATCTTAATTATTTGAAGAAAACTTTAATAAAACAAAAATGCATTTACCATTATAATTTTCTTTAAGAGTCTATAACAAAATTCAATGGTACATATTTCTGTGAAACATTTTGAACCAATATTGCCTACCTGTGTGGATAATTTTGATACCTAATGTTTTACACCAGCAAAATATTAAGTTTCTAGGGTCGTTAGAGGTTTGAAATGTTCCATAAAATTATTTGGCAGAAAATTTCAGACAAAAACAGTTCCCACAGAACTTCTTCCTCGCTTAAGCACTTTTACATAAAACTTCTTATTCACTGTTTAGCTGGACGGAAGAAATTTATTTTGGATGGACTTGTGCAGTTTTCCTTTTTGGATTTGTTTCGTCCAAGAATCAACAGTCATATCAACCTATCACGCTCTCAGTCAACATTCTCCAAAACACTCGTAGTCGATCTCACCCAGAAACCATTTTCACAACGAATTACGGCCCACCTTATGCTTAGGACCAATCCCACCCTTACGAGGGCGGTTCAATAAGTACCCCGCGTTTGATGACGGTCAGCGTTCCTGAGGAAAGTTGGTGTTAGCCTCGTGAGCTGCCATCTATAAAGCGGTGGCAAAACAAATTTCAGACTGATTGATATTTCAGTTTGGATCTGGCAGCTATTAGAGTTAGACGTATTTTGTGATATCCGCCAAGATAGAAAAGGAACTGCATTGAACGGTAATTCGGTAACGGAAAAAATAGAAGCAGATAAAAGCAAAGTTGGATGCTGTCTATGGGCACGATTCGCCATCTATGACCACAGTTATTAGTTCAACGAATTTAAACGTGGGCGAATATCCGCTTTTGATGAGGAGCAACCAGGACGCCCGGCAGATGTGGTTACCGAGGTAATCATTCAAGAAGTTAACGGCATGGTTCTCACTGATCTACGAACGAAAGTGCGCGAAGTCACAGAGGCCGTAGGCGTTATTGGACCGCTTTCACAAAAAATTGAAGGAGACACGGCTGTATTTGGCGAAAAAGGTGCTGTTTCAACACGATAACGCACCAGCAAATTCATCCGGAGTTGTCGCCGCCAAACTGCATGAATTGCGTAATGAATTCCTGCTGCACCCCCGTATTCACCCGATCTGACCCCCTGTGACTTTTTCTTGTTCCCTAATATGAAGAAATGGCTTCCGTGAAAAATATTTAGTTCGAACAAGGAAGTCATCACCGAGACAGAGGCGAATTTTTCACATGCCATCAGGGGTCGTATTTGAAAAGAGATAGAAAGCAAAATAAGCCCGGCAAACACTGTTTTCGCAGTTTCACGGATGGCTCCAGGACCGAGCACGGTTCTGGTTCCGTCTCTTGTGTCTACGTGGAATCCAGCGGCACAAAACTACACTTTTCTCTGGGATTGTACGCATTTGTGTTTCAAGCGGAGGAGTATAATGTGCCCGAAGCAATGAAATTTGTTATGGAAAACAGGTAGAGAGGCAGATCTGTACGTGTCTGTTGCGACAAAAAAGCGGTAATGGGATTAGACAGCCCTCCATCCACTTAAAGGGTAGTTGAGTCCTGTAAATCCGTGGGTATCGCGGGCAACTACTTCTTTGGGCTCGTGCAGTACAATGGACTTAAAGTTGTCTGAGTGATGTACTTTCTAGTTGTCCCAATGATAAAAAAAGGAACAGACGGAGTTATAAAATTGGATTAAAAAAAAATCGGCGAAGAGGTTAACGCTTCTTTAGCGGAATTCACAGGCAGATGGAATACTTGAACGAATTCAAAAAGTGTTCATCATCTTTTCTCATCTCTGAAGTGTTTGCGTCCGCATCTTAAATCATAAAGCGTTGGAAGTATTACACCATTAACTGTCCATTACTACTCCAAATAAGTTTATTTTAATATTTCAAGAAGTCTTATACTTCTAATTCTGCACTTCTAAGAAATTTTGTAGAATTTTATTTCGTTCCAAATTCTTCTGCTATTAATTTTTCTTTATTAATACCTAATTTTAAACGTTTAGTAAATGCAGAGCTAAAGTAATTTATAATTTTATTTTCCCCAACTAATATGTAAGAAATTTTATATACACATTCTAGAACTAAGTACACAAATAAAATAAAAATAAAACTAAGACATAAATGGAAGTAACATACCAGCAAAGCATTGCATCATCCATGTGAGTTCACCTACATGCATGCATTCACCTACACCTTTTTACGTGCCTAATAGCTTTGCAAATACAACCAATTAAACGTTTACAATACAATATCGAATTATAAATTTCTATGTTTGTATGTATGTAAGAAGCAACAAAAAAAATATGAATAAAACTGTTACAATTCGCCATTGAACAATCTCTAATCTGATGAGTAGTACTAATTTTTTAATTGACTGTAATTTATTTTTAAATTTTCAATAGTGTCTCAGTGCGACCGCAAATCAAAACATTAATTAATGTACGAGTAAAAGTAGATATTTAGAAATTTAGCATGGTGGGAAATAACATTTATTATGCAGGGGATAACGTTTTTTATGAACAAAAGGTCTGACAACATTGTTATGATATAAAAACCACGATGTACAGAATACAGAGGTGCGGCCACCGTTAACCGGCTCTCAGTGAATTTGAGAGAATCACCTGATTGGCTGATGTAACAGCGGTCATGGCGCGGTTTGTTTACGAAAAGCTAAGATTGTGTTGATGATATACAAAAACAAAAACAAACATAGTCTCCACTCAAGAATGATAGAAACAAGATTGCGCCCATCAGAGAGCGTAACTTCGCATTTGCTGAGTTGTGCAGTGTTGCCAACCATTTACTTTTCGCAATAAATTTAGTGCATTCTTGTACCCACAATGCGAAAAATTTTAAGTTTGGTGTTTGTTTCTTTTTTTTAATTTAAAGCTACCGAAACTGTTACTTAAAAAAGCCGTATTATTAAACTTATTAAACAAAAGAATGTTAAAAAAGGTCACTCTGACAAGATTTTAGTGCTAATGAGAATATTTTTGGTTTTTATAAAATCTGATATTTTAAAAGTGAAAATTTAATTTTTTACTCCTTTTAAGGTTATGTTAGAATATTAAATCTTCTTCTCTCAACTCTTCTTAAGATTGAAAACCTTTTTACACATTTTAAAAAGCGCTTGAATTTACTGAATGCGAATTAAAACCATAGTGGTGTAATCATTTCATTCGGTTCTCAATCCCTAGTGGGGCATAGGGCATCAAGAGGTGTATTCATAGTAAAAATAAGCAACAAAATGCCAGAAAATACTGAAGAAACCATCACGACATGTTTACAAAAAGAGTACCTTATTTTGTTACACAACCTGAAATATAGCATAAAAGTCGTTATCTTAACAAAAAACTCATAAATTAAATTGTACGTAACCACACACATTTCAAAGACAATTTGTCACGCATATAAAGGTCTTTAAGTAATTCAATAAAAATGTTGTGTTTTATTTTCTTTAAATGGGCATTTTAGTGTGTTTTTATGTCCAAAACTAGGCAACACTGCAGTAGCGAGAAAGAGATTTAACTACTGAAAGGAGAAGAACACCAACAATAACCGCAATCGGGCAATCGGGTCCGGCAATGCGACCAGATATTAAAAAAAAGTCAAGCTAAATAAAACTGAGTGAATTATTAAACTAATTTTTGAAAAATGTATATTTTACAAAATTAAAAACAGTACACTTTAGTTAGAACAGGCTAGAAAAATGTCATGAAAAAAGAACTAAAACGCCGAGACTAAATAACAAACAAAAATGCTAAATCAAGTTACGAAAGAGGTTACACTGGCCATACTGGTAGTAACGGTACCTCGAAAGGCGCACTCTCATTATTTTTTCCATCATGGTCTCCACTCATGTTGCTTTGCCGTCTGAACAAGGACTGATTGGACGAGTATGGGATTACGTGTGAAATAAGCAGAGCAGAATTCTGCTGCCGATAGCCTGGTGACGTAGCAGTCAAATTTATTCTCACGTTTTTGCTTCGGAAGAATTGTCAAAAATTACCGATATTTAAGAACCACTTGCAACTAATGTGGCTACGAAAAGGTTTAAAATTCTTGCAAATGACGTAGTACGTCAATCATATTTGACACTTGCGAATTAGACAGCTGAAGTATACAGACAAGCAATGGAGCGCGGATGGTCAAAATAAAGCTTACCAACACTCGGAATCATTAATTTTGCGCCACCTTGAACTGAAATCGAATGAATTTTATTGTCCATGAGTTCACCGCTATTATTTTCTTCCCATCGTCTGGCTATTTTTAACTGTCTGGCTATTTGTTAGGTCGTAATGCAAAAATTTGGAAAAATAGTACAATGCCAGCATGAATGCCATCATTCGCTATTCTTTAGACTTTTGTTACTTTTGTTTTTATTGTTAGTTCATTGGGCATTTTAGTTTTGCCATTGCCTGCCGAAAGGCGACCGCTGTTAGAAAAACCGTTTTCATTTGGTGTTTCATGCACGGATATTCGATATGTTATATATTTATAAAAGATGCCGCAAAATTAATCACCATATCGGAAGATTTGATTTCACAAACAATGACAAATGAAAATATATGAGAGACAAACAATAGACAAGCAATAGTGCGCATAAAGGTCTAAATAAAGGTCTCAAAATCACGTTTTTTTAGTAACAAAGTCATTCAAAAACAATAATGGATGATTGATTTTGTGCCACCTCGTATGTTTAATTTAATACACCATGGTAATAATAAATATTCTTAACACATTGCCGCCCGGTAATATTTTGCTGAAGTTTACTAGAAGACCGGTGATTTTAAACTTGAAAATTAGTTTGGGAGGCGTGGAATAAAAATAATATTCATAAAAATATTATGAAAGTCTTCCGCAAAACTGTGTTCCTAATCCATAACGAAAGTATACAACTTTAAAACAAAATTACTAATTACTATGACGCGGCCGCCGTAGCTGAATGGGTTGGTGCGTGACTACCATTCGCAATTCACAGAGAGAACGTCGGTTCGAATCTCGGTGAAACACCAAAATTAAGAAAAACATTTTTCTAATAGCGGTAGCCCCTCGGCAGGCAATGGCAAACCTCCTCATAAAAATATCTGCCGTTCGGAGTCGGCTTAAAACTGTAGGTCCCTCCATTTGTGAAACAACATCAAGACGCACACCACAAACTGAAGGAGGAGCTCGGCCAAACACCCAAAAAGTGTACGCGCCAATTATATATATATATGATTATTTAAACACTTGAATGGATCACTCCGAAATAAAAACCGAATAGAAAACTTACTTAGAAACCCAATGGATAACGTTCAATTGCCGTTAGAACGAAAACAATCAATGAATTGTTTATTGTTATTGAATCATGGTGATAAGCAAGAAGAGAAATATCGGTTCCAGTCGTCAACAAATGTCTAATAAAAACAAGAAATCTCGTTCCCGGTCACCAACGAATGTCTAATGAAAACGAGAAATCTCGTTCCCGGGCGTCAATGTGTTAAAATTGCTACAGATTTATTTATATGAAAATATTGAAAATATAAGAATATTGAAACAAACGCACTTGGCAAAATATTTGCCCATCTCTTTCAAATTCTTTATATGGAGGTCTCACTGTCTACATACTATGCACTTGTGTGCATATGTATGTATATGTACGTAAATTTTGCGCTAATAAGTTGAGACGTCACCACTTTTGGTGCCACACTTGCATTCATCTGCCACGCTTAGCGTTTATCTCATAATTTGCTCGTAAATGATGGGCCAGCAGACTACTAATAAGTGTGCATGCAGACTACTAATACGTTTACTTGTGCGAGTGTTCACATGCATACATAATAATTTGCTACTTTCTTCCTTTTCCGCTAATTTTACTAATGTGGGAACTTTGTCATTTCGCCCATCAGCGCTGAATTGCCTCATTGCCTCGACTTTTGCCGCTTAATTAATCCAATTGATTATGAATGGTTTGATGGGCACAATCTTTTCCGGATTTAGACAGCAGTCATGGCGAGTACTGAAGGGTTGGCATTTTTTTTTTTCGCACACAACTTTTTACAGTTGCTGTGTTTTTGTTAATTGGTCAATGCGTGTATGTACAAATGTATGTGGAAATTATCTATAACGAACACATATTTTGTTTTGATAACTTATCAGTTAGGGTAGCAGCAGCACAGCTGTTAAAACAAAATCTTGTAGGTAGGAAAAAGTTCAAATTTATTTTGTATCGTAGAGATTGTGCGGAGAGATAACTGCGTTCGTTTAGTTCAGTGCGTGTGGGTGAGCTGTTTTTGGCGTTTGGTTTGTTCGCGCAAATTGTCTACCAGAAATAGCAGCAAGTATAGAAAAGTCGACTCGGATTTCCGATTACGTACAAGTATCGGGACGAAAATATTTCACTAGAAATCGAAAATATTTCCAAAGGTTTGTTTGATGTTCGCATGACCCTTAGGTAATTTTTGAATATTGCAAAATTTATAAATTTAAAAGTTTTTTAAATGCGCTATCCCGGCGAAAGAAGAAATGGAGAGTAACCTTCGAAGATACTGCATTTTTGTTTTTGGATTTTTAGACAAAACGAAATGGGGTAGCGACATAACCTCAAATATAAGACAAAATAGCGCTTTTTCACATTTTATTCAAAAACTTGGACACTTGAGCACTCAGGGCCATTATGACACTTCATTCTTATTAATCGACGCGTATGCTCCAATAGAAACTAAGAAAAAAATTATTAGTTATTATACCTTTTTGGAAAATTCGTTACATTTTTCAGTTTTTCTTTGATAAAGGCGAAAATGCAAGCCAGGCTGCTGATATTGTGAATGGCGCTTATGAGCCCGCTACTGTAACAACTAATTACATGCAATTTTGGTTTCGTCGATTCCGTTCAGGCATTTTTGATGTTAAAGAAAATATCGAAAATGTCGATCAAATCACAGGAATAATCGAAGTTCACCGGCATGCTAGTAGCCGTAACATCGCCCAGGGGCTAAAGATCAACCATAAAATAGTTTTAAACCAAATATTTTACGCAAAAATAATGGATTCCTTTTTCCCAGCCTAATATAAAATATACATACCTGTAGATATTACATACAGTCAGTCAAACAATTTTGGCACAGCGATTTTTGTACAATATTTACATTTTTTTCACACTACCTTTTCTTTTCATTAATTTTGTATCTTAATATTGAATTGGAGACTTTTAGATATGCAAATTCAACCTTTCTAACTCTCTAACGCCCCTGTAAAGGGCGAATTCAAAATAGTATAACGTGATAACGTCTTATAATTCGTGTCGTTACCTTGCTCATTGTCGTTACCTTGAATGAACTGCAAGCGAAAGCGCGGAACGAACGACAAAGCAAACAAAGCAAACGAACGGCAACGTTCGACATCTTGCTCTCTCCTACTTAAGTGAGCGTATATATGTATGTATATGCGCATATGTACATATATAAATTCATGTATTTGTATTTGCATATGCCTTCTTATTGATTATTATTAATTTGATTTACTTGAAGAATTTAAAATAAAAGCAAGTTTGTTAATAATACCTGTTGTCTTAATGTTATTATTATTAATTTTTTTATTATATATGAAGGAAAAAATGTATGGTAATATTTACCACATACCTTATAAGATATGTTGTATACTAATATATGTATATAAACATGCATATACATATACAATTTCGCGCAATTTTCAAAAAGAACACGTTTCAGGCACGAACGTTTTCAGCATAAAAAAACCTTCAAGAAACACCCATAGCCATTTTAGAAACTGTACCTCGCAGGACTGTGAAATATATCCGATACATTTTGGTACATAAACTTTATTTTTACTTAATTGTAAAATGTGAAAAATTGATGGGTGATATAACTTTTTAATAATTTTTTTCGTAATCAGGACACCAAATTACAAAGTAATTAGTTAAAAATATCGAACACGTCTTTTGGTTGTTGGCCTGTGTTATTATTCCCATCAGCTATCAAACCTGATATTGCACCTTGTGATTATCACCTTTTCTGTGGACTTCAATCCCACAAGAACTACTCCTCAAAAGAAGCTATAAAAAGGGATATCGACGCGTATTTTGGCGCCAAGGACAAACAATTTTTTGAGCAGGGAATTAAAAATTTGTCTAAGCGTTGGGAAGACATTGTAAATAATGAAGGAAAATATGTTATTGATTAATAAATACTTCAAATATCTTTTTTATTAATTTTAAAACCACCTTTAAAAAACGCACGAACATATGGACTGACCTGATACTTCAAAAAAACTGCATACCAGAAAAATAAATCTTAAATTATGAGTAAAAATTTAGAAATTTTATTGAAAATTTGATAAAAAGTTATTGTTTTAACGATAAAAAGTTGGCATGAAAACATTGCGAATATTGTAAAAACAAAACTCACTGTGTCAAAGCTTTTTTTACTCACTGTATATGTTTGCTTTTTTTATAAGATCCAAGTACCTAAAATTATGTTGGGTCCAAGACACATTTACAAGGTAGCAGCAGTAGAGCAACAATAACAAGGGTGCGTATTTTGTTGTTGCTTGAATGCTCTAGACAACAGCAAATACAAGATGAACTTCTTCTACCTCGCCATGGTCCCTTAGTTGTGGTCGGCTCACCTCGTACACATTAAAAGGTTGTGCCCCTCCCATTTATGGAATGGAATTTCTCACAAATTGGTAGCCTCTGATGTGTTTATTGCTTATTTTTTCCAGTTTTGTTACGCCCGAAGCGCAGCATTCTCATGTCCGCCACTTGGATAATTTGCCCGGCTTAGCGGACAGCGGCCAGTCGGACCAGTTTCATAACTTTTCCCCTTTAGTTTCATAGGCATCTTTTTGTCACACAGAACTCTTGACATTGCACGTCAACTTTGCCAGCCAATATGAACTTTTTGGAATTTCTTTCAGCTTATGCGTAAGCCATTTAATTCCAAAACTTCAATCCATTGTGACAATTTTTTTTATAAAGCACCCGCAACCTCAGATAACAGCGCGACATCATCGATATACAGCGACGTCCAAGGTATCACGCCTTGCCCTGGCGTGTTAGTAGGTCCATAACCAAGTTGAAAATAAGGGGCTGAGGGCCGAGCCTTCATGTACTCCTACCTTTACCGAAAATTTCTCAGATACACCGCGGGGACATTGAAATTGCGATGTTGCCTGTTCATACATATCCGTCACCACCTTTTCACTATTCTCTGGATATGCTTTTCCCTTAGTGGCTTCCACACTAGATCTCTTGGAACTCGATCGAAAAAAATCGTCAGAATTAAAAAATTTCGGAAAATAATATGACATACCTAGCCTGTACATAGCCTAGAGAGCCTAAACGCCATTTAATATAGCTGCAATGTGTATTTATGATTTCATTCGTCCAACATTTCAACTCTACGGCATTCATGAATCCTATGGTACTCGAGTATATGTATATGATGTGTTTGCAAAACCTTCATGAGCTCAACTCTGTGCGGGATTTGGTAGCTAATAAGACTTACAACTTCCTCGAGATGGTTTTCAAGTGAATTGTCAGTTACTGTATTTACTAAGCAAGCCCAGCCAGAAGATTGTAGCTCTGCGTTGAGCGCCCCAAAAATGCATACAAAATGCGGAGTAGTAGCAGAGCAACAGAAGCGAGAGCAGTAGCGGTAGCTGTAGTACACATGAATAATTTCCCAAGTAGCGCTCCGGCCGATTCCACGTTTTTTTCCTACTACTCCAACTCCAACAGAGAACTCTTGCACTTTTTTTGACTTCTGCTCTGAGCGGAGCCAAACAGTCGATACCGCATTTTGCGCTACCTACTCGACTGGTCATCTGTTCAAGTTCATAGCAGTAGCGAGAACAAAAATGAAAGCTAGGAAATAGTGGAACAATTTCAATCCCTAGTGGAAATTCAAAAATTAGGCCCAATAAAATGGGATGAATTTTATGCAATAAGTTGCATAAGTTTAACGTAAGTACTTAAGTAGGTACTTCAAACTCTTTGCCAACAAGTAGTAAATACAATCGAATATAAATCGGCACAATAATTGTTCAACACTTTCACTAACATTTACTAATAATCCGCCTACAGAGTGCAAGTACTGCACTTTCGTGTGTATTTAAGTCACATCACTTAACCGATTTACCAGTTGGCTTAAGAAATGTTGCAACAATGCAAATGCAGCCAGCCACAATAATCAACAAAACGAAATGAGAACAATGGTTATACAAATAGCAAAAACACATAAAAACCAAAACAAAATCAACAAACCAACTCAACCACTTTTGTGTGTCTACTTGCCGCCTACGCAAAAATTCACTGTATCTACACATTTCCATGCTTACAGTGGCGGGCATGAATAAGTGACGAAGTGCAGTGGTTATAAATTTCAAAGAGTTGACGTTATGTGGTAACTTTTATATAATTACAGTGTGTGGTTGGTATTTCAAAAGACTCAGCCTCGATGTTGTTTTGAAATAAAAAATGTTAAAATTTAGATTTTATCAGATTTCACTATTTCTATTCTAAATGCGGTTCTTAAAAATTATATCTGAAAAATTACATCAGTTAAATGTCCACCCAGAGCACGTCTACAGGCTGTTATAGGGGAATTGAAATTTTAAAGGACTCGCTCACACATCGCATTGAGTTCAGCAATCTCGATCCGAACGTCGTGTTTCAGCATTTTTGGCCTATTCAGACTTTATTTAAAAAAAAACACAAAAAGTAGTCTAGTGGAGTTAGATCCCATGATCTAGGTGGAAAGTTTATGTCACCATTCGGTGATTATTTAAATTAATTAATCGGAGGGGAAACTTAGATCTCAATAATGCGATGGTTCTCCGCGTGACTTGTGGTTGAAAATATTCTATTCCGTGAAGCTCGCACCACAAATAATTCTCTATAGCAAATCTTCAAATAGTTGTCTATAGCGATGTACACTGACAGTTACAGCTCTTTCATTTTTATCGTCGAGGAAAAACCAGCGCAATATTCTCAACAAAACGTACAGTTTTCTCTCTACCAGTCCATTTCTATGTTCGAGGAAACTACTATAGTTTCTTGAAAGTTTTACACCAAGCTTTTAATTGTCGACTCATTCGAACGATTATTTCCACCAAAAAATCACGATGCGATGTGTTGCTGTTCTTAAAGATCGACCCTTTATAAAAATCAATGGTTTTTTAACGCGTTGTTCTGTAGTGTAAAATGATACATCTGTCTACTTGAACAATGTGAAAGATGACATAAAAAAGCTAGCTTTTGCAAGACACTTTAGAAAAAAACTGCATACTCCATATTTTAAATTGACCTTCAAAATCTGGGCACATCCTTGACTTCTTTTTATCCTTTACTGTATATTATATTTATAAACTAGATGAAAAAGTTGTATAAGTGTATGGTAAAAATATATATCACGACGCATAGTCAGGTTATGTTAAAGGACTTAGATTATCAGAAAACAACATTAAGCCTTATGGACTACTGCAAAGCTTTTCAGAACCGTTTCGGAACTCTTAATAAGGTAGCGATGTAGGTTATTGAGGGTTTCAAGGTTTTAAAAGCAATGAAAATGGTGAAAGTTTCGCTAAATATGGAGCTGAATAACGTCTGCAGGGTTTAAAGCCATTATTTGCTACATTCAAGGAAACCCTGACAAAAATATTCAGAAAATAGGAAAAGTCTTACTTTGGCTCGGACTTGCGGAAGTCACAGAATATCTAAACAACTTCTATTTTAGAATATTGTATTATAGTCTGGAGTGATCTTATGCTAAGGTGGGATCCAAAGGGAGAGGGGTGTTAGGTGAGTGGGTTTGAGAGCGCATGTGAATAAGTAGTTAGTACCGTGGGGGTACCTTCAAATGCCTGATATATATTGAGTACATCGGCATCGATTCCGGATAAGTAGGAGTTTAACCAGCTACAATATTCGGACGGTAATTGAGCCAAAGTTACGCGAGTCTCACGAGGCAGCTCAAGGTTTTCGTCTGCAATGGGGAGTGGTTGGACTTCGACAACGGTATTTGGGGGTCGGGAGTTTAGGAAGGTGGTGAGAGTCTCCCAATGAATGTCGTTGAATTTCTGTCTATATACTGTCCGGTCCAGTGGTTGCAGTTGTGTTTGGTACTGGACCACGTCACTGTAATCGAAAAGATGCCTACTGACTAGTCTGGGAAGTGGCTCAGGCTCCAGCAAATGTATGCACGGGTGATTCCTGCTGTTGCATCTAAGCAAAAATTGCTTGCCGAGCTTTTTTTAATGTGCTCCTTGACCGGCAGCATGGGAGCCACATCGGGAAGATGTTCCTGGAAAGACATCAGCAGGCATCCCGTGACCGTCCTGACAGCAGTATTTTGACAAGTCTGGAGCTTTGTCCGCTGCGAATCACTACTTCCAGGCGACCAGACAAGCGCAGGGTAATTTTGTACCGTCCGCCTAATTGCTTTAAATATCACCAGCAACTTTTCATTGTCTTTGCCCCCAAGTGTTGCCGGCTAGCGATTTGCGGACCTTGTTGTGGTATGGAATCTTAGTGGCAATTGTGGTTGTATGCGCCGACACCATTGGCCTTCTTGCTCAGTGGCTGCGTGAAAAGTATCATAAACCTGAGATGATTCCAGAGCAGAAGAACGAATTTATACATGATAAAAGTCATGGAAAATTTGATATGTGCATCCTGTGTTGCCAACGGAATCGTGGTGAGCATTTAACGGATATTGTTTTTCATGCATAAATGCCATAGACTAAAAACTTGTTGATCTAAAACAAAATCATTTCATTTAATTTTCGACAAATTTTGTTGTGTTTTATTTGTAAAAGCACTTTATTGAATTAGCCTGTATTAGACTTCACATGGGCTAAATGGGCTAATATGAGTAGTTGGTTGGTTGGTTGGTTGGTTGGTTGGTTGGTTTAAGGGTGACCCCGCATCGGAGTGCCACATAGACCGCAAGTTGGGTCCGTTGTGTTGCCCTAGAGCTCATTATTTTAAATGATTTCCCCACCTAACCGAGATTTTTATTGTAGATATTAATTCGTTTCGAAAATTTGATGAGAGATTCGATTTGCAGGTCCCAGGGTACTGAAAGATTGTCAATTGTTGGAGAGCCTAGAAGAGCGAGTCGACTTCTAGCTAGACCCGGACAACTGCACAGCAAATGTCTGCTCGATGATATGAGTAGTTAATTTTTTTTAGTTTTATTCGTATTTTCTAAAACTCGAATGTAAAAAATTAATTACTAAATATTCTTAGTTTTGTGGCGCCCTAATTTTTTGTCGCCCACTGTATTGCATGTATGCTCGCTACTGCCGCTGTGTGTGGAGTTAGTAGTAGATTGCTGCAAAACCAAATTGATTGCAGTTGACTGTCATTGTTGTTGGTGTAGTTGGTGATACATATTTACTTTGCAGCAATGCAACAAGCCGCACGTGTTTCCTCTGGTTGTGCTGTACCTCAATGGTTGTTAAAAGTTGCTCTAGTTGATGTGGTCGTTATTGCATATTTCAGTGGCTTTGTTATTAAAATTCATATACATTTTTAAACATTTCATTCATTATTGATTCTACTCTCTCCTTTAACCCCCAAAAGCCATATGCAACTCGAAACAGAAAATCTGCCCAAAGGGCGCTGAGCAACGGTTCAAGTCGAGAGTAAAGTTAAAGCAAAAGCTGAGTGGTGGAGTATTTGAGTTGAGGGTAGTGTTTGGGGTGGCATTTTGTGCCGGATGGGGTCACCATTTCTTAGTGCTTTTGACCAGCAGCAGCGTGTGGATTCAACCACAGATTCGACAGCATAAAAGCATGTGCGCGACTTTGTAGACTGAGATGGCGATGAAGGCAATGACGTCGACAACGAGAACGCCAACGACTGCTTACTCACTAAGTCTTTCCAGTTGGCTGAAATAAAATACGCGTGACTAAGAACCGTTTTTATACTGCTTTATGCATAAATATTGTATGTGTTTGTGTGATTTTATGGCGTTTAGCCGACTGGCTTCGTATGGCTAGTTAAAAGCGTCAAACACAAAGCACCACCAATACCGCCAAAGTCGCCGCTACCACCACCACAAAGCGACCATAAAAACAAAAACCGCCACCAGTGCACATTTACTTAAATCTACAAACGCTGAAGCGAGAGGGGAGGAGCTTTATTTCCAAAGACTCATAATGAAATGCAAGCAAATGCAATGAAAGCGGGTGCAGGGCAGCAGAGATTCCACATTGGGGACAGAGAGAACACCAAGGAAAGACGCGAATTGTATATGGGCTATTGAAGTCAATTTGGTCAGTGTGATGGAGTTGTTGACGATAATGAACTGAGTTATTCCCTGGATAAGTGCGAGCGATGAAGTGGTATGAGTTGCATGCATGGCTTCATTGCCACATTCCAATTTTTATAGCAATAATAAATACGTAAAGGGTAAAATAATTTATTTAGACAGAATTGAAGTTATTGTTGGTGCTATGCATGTTGAACTTTGAAGTCGAATTCGATTTCATTCCTACAGGCCAATATGATTTTTGACCACAGAAACTTTACTACACTCTGTACAACAAAAACTAAATGACTTTAAGTACATATCCACATACATACAAGGTGGCGCAAAAGTAACCTTGCGATGTTTTTTGGCTGTAATTTAAAAAAAAAAACGAAAAGTTTTGAGTCTTCTTGTGGATTATTTTTATTTGGTCTTTTAATTTTTTTTTACATCAAGTCGAGAATATGATGTCATGTAAATGGCCGCCGCCACAGTTGATTGCCATTTGAGCCCTTTTTATGGCATTTTCCATCACTTTGGCCAAAACTTCCGGCAATAGGTCCTCACATTCTTGACGAATATTGTATTTAAGAGCTGCAGGAGTCTGAGGCTTGTTGACATAAACCCGCGACTTCAAAAAGCCCCACAAAAAGAAGTCTGGAGCGGTAAAATCAGGCGATCTTGCTGGCCAGTGCAAATCGCCAAAACGGGAGATTAGGCGCCCGGGAAATGCATCCCTCAGCATATCGGTTGTGGCACGTGCAGTGTGTGCCTTTGCACCGTCCTGTTGGAACCACATGTTTTCCAATCCCAATTCATCAAGTTGCGGCAAAAAGAACTCGTTGATTATTGCTCTGTAGCGCTCACCATTCACAGTTACCATTTGGCCCGCGACGTCTTCGAAGAAAAAAGGTCCGATGACTCCTCCAGCGAAAACAGCACACCATACAGTGACTTTGAGCGGGTGTAATGGCTCTTCGTGGGTTACACGCGGATTTTCAGTGCCCAGAAGCGTACATTTTGCTTATTTACGTACCCGCTAAGATGGGAATGGGCCTTATCACTAATGACTATTTTTGATGAAAAATCATCTTCCTCTTGGTGGTGATTAAGGATGGGTTGAGCGTATGTTAGACGCGATTAGCGGTCAGCAGCTAACAGCTGATGCACCGTCTGGACTTTGTACGGAAACATCTTCAAATATTGTACCAAAATTCGCTGTAAAGACCGTCGACTGATACCCATTTGCGTGGCACGTCCTCTGGTCGATGTCGACGGTGCTTCCATGACATCCTCGGCTACAGCAGCAATATTCTCTGCAGAACGGCTACTCCGGGGTCTGCCACGCCTGGCAGCATCTCGTGTTGTGCCAGTCTCTTCGAGGCGAGCGGCTAAACGTCGCAGTGTTTCACCAGTAGGCGTTGGGCGGCGAGGAAATCTGCGACGAAATTCACGTTGTGACAAAGTCACCGACCGATTATTGGTCAAATAAATAGTCAGCAATATTCCGCGTTCTGGAGCAGTGTAGCATAACATTGTTTATTAACGTGTATTTCGCATGTGTTTACTACACAAATGTCAAAACAGAACTGACATTAGGGGCCAATCGCAAAATGTATAGCAATTTCTGATAGGAGGATTCCTTTAGCGCCACCTGTTACAAGAACAGATACATGTGCAATGTCTCGGTTTTTTTCTTTAGCTGCATGAGAACTATCGATATCGATAACAATGATTTGACAGCTGTGAATGGCAAACTGTGTTGACATTTTTGTTCAGTAAGGTTTAGCAAGTCCTCATGAATCGTTTCACGCCAGAATAACGCTTTCAATTTGTGGAAATTTGCTTTGAAAAAACTAAATCTGTTCGGGAAGTTCATACAACGAAGTGTTGAAAAAGATGCCGAAATGTCGATTCGCCGTCGTCCTCAACTTGTTGGATTTTGTCCTTCGACTACGTGGAAAATTTTGCGTAAGGATCTTGGCTTATATATATATATATATATATATATAATTGGCGCGTACACCCTTTTTAGGTGTTTGGCTGAGCTTCTCCTCCTATTTGTGGCGTGCGCGTCTTGATGTTGTTCCACAAATAGAGGGACCTACAGTTTCAAGCCGACTCCGACCGGCAAATATTTTTATGAGGAGCTTTATCATGACAGAAATATACTTTGAATTCCGAATGTTACTCGCACCATTCGGCTACGGCGGCCGCTAGGCCGATAGGTATCGATCACAAATCGAACAATATGTATTTAGGGACCTTGGCTTACGCGCCTATAAAATAGCGCTGGTGTAAAAATTGAAGCCAAATGTCCTCCGTTGGCGTCGCATTTTTGCTAGTTAGGATTTTGCTGATTTTAGATTTATTATACAGATTTATTGGAAAAAGTAATCAAACTCGTAGCCGCAGCGGACATATACCGGATTTCATATTCAAAAAATGACATGAAATTATCAGCTGGATTATAATAAAAAAAAATTCGTTCCAACAATAAAACACATCCAAAAAAACACATTAAAAAAACACCCTTTACATACTCATATACATTATTTAATATATGTAAATATTCACTTCCGAGCATGTGATTTTTTCTAGAGAAAATTCTCAACTTTGGATGCTAAAACAAATTTTCAAAAATCAAGGCGATTTTTGAGCAACTTCAAACTTTCACTTTGTTGGATTAAAATATAATGGACTATAAACTGCATACCTTGAAGTTGTTCTAAAATTCTGATTGAATAGTTACTGATAATTTCTTGAAATTTGATAAATATTTGTGAATTTGACGATATTTGTGCGGGTTGCTTTTACATTGGGTTGGGGAATAAGTTCATAGCGTTCTTATATTTTCTTTTATTTTAACCTGTTAACTGGGTATGACGAAATATTTTGTCATACATAAAAGCCTTCTGCAATGGACATGACGAAATTTTTCGTCACGGAAATTAGTCGTAATATATTGAACGCATTACGTTCTATGTTGTTTTTATCTATTAAATCTTAAAGTGGTTATATATATTGAATACATTTGAATTATAAAATATTTTATCAAAATAAATAAAAACCATAAGTTAAAAACGATATTCCTTTATTATATGAGGTGTGATATTACTTATCGCTGCGAAGAAAAAGTCCCCATTCTGAAACGAGATGAGCAATAGCTAATTCCCCGGTTAACAGGTTAAAACGATTTGTTTGCTGTTTTTCTGCTCTACAAAATTATGGGAATTTTTTTCTTTTTGAGTTATTTAATTTTTTATTAGTTTTGAGTCTTTGAAATGGAATACCCAGGAGGCAAAAATCAACTTTTTCGACACCTGCTCTTCTTTGCTTGTCAGCGAGGTCAAAAAGCTGGGACATTTGCGACGTTTATGGAGCAGTTGTATAGGCGAATCTACACCACGGATATGGTTTGCAAAGTTCACAAATGGCGACTTTGACGCCGACGACACGTCCCGCAACGGAAGGCCTTTTGAATTCGATGCTGAATGACTCAAATCACTTTTGAAGATGAACGGTCGCTATACCAGTCGAGAATGGGCGGAAAAAATGAACTGCGATCATAAAACAATTCCCAATCACTTTAATTCAATGGAATTTATCGAAAAATTTGGAGCCTGGGTGCCTGGCAAACTCAACGAAAAAAACAAAGAAAGTCACCTTCAATTTGCTTCTCAGCATCTCGCCCGCCATCGAGCAGCAACACGTGGTGGTAACAGCCCTTTTTGTGCTGAATCGTCACGGGAGATGATAAATAGTGCCTATACATCAATATGAAGCAAAGAAAGCCGAAATAAGTTGATCAATGGGTGGCTCCAGGAGATACACCAAAGCCGAGAGTCAAATCGGATCTTCATCCAAAGAGGATCATGATATGTGTTTGATGGGAGTGGGAGGGCTTGCTGCACTGGGAAATGCTCGAAAAAATACCACAATCAACAAAGAGCTCTACATTGCCCAGCTACACCCCATGAAGGAAGATATTCGATGGAAAAGACCTGTTCGACATGGTCAAACCATACTCCTTCACGACAACAAAGAGATTCTTAAAAACTGGCTCAAAAACTTCTTTGACACCAGACAAGGCGACTTTTGGCGGAGCGACATCAACAAATTGGTCGAGAGGTGGGAAGAGGTTGTAAACAGCAACGGCGATACATAATTCATTATCTTATTGATATAACTATTGTTTTTTGTTTAAGTAAAAGTCTTCAGTAAAAACGCTACAAACTTATTCCTCAACCCAATATTTTTCACTTTGCAACACTACGTGTGCTGAGCTTTAATTCGGTGTTTTTATCGAAAGGTTTGGAATTTTTATTTGCTTTTTTTCAGTGAGTTGGAAAGCTCATCTCTTCGCAAGAGGTGGAATCAACTCGCGAAAATGTTTGTGCGATTTATTCCGATTTTCCGTGACCATAGATCCTTGAAGGATGGATTTCGTGAAGGCCAGCCAAAAACGGATGTTGTACCTGAAACAATCAATGCTGTGCGCGAATTAATAACGCAAAATAAGACATCCTTGGACATTAGTGGGACAAGCATAGATTCACTATTACAAGAACATTTAGTATTCAAGAAAATGTGTGCCCGTGAGATCCCACATAATTTGACAACTGTTCAAAAACGGAGCTGTTGTAGAAATTCAACCGCGGTGGTTAAAAGCACGTCTATGACAACGTAACAGGTCACATATCTTGGATCTATGCAAATGAGTCGGAAACTAAACAGCAATCGACAGTACATATGAGTATTTCAAGACGAACTCCATCCAACAAAAGTTGTTCGCCAACTGTTTTTTCGTTTATTTTCATAAAATCGCGGCATATCGCAACTGTACCACAAGAGAAACTTAGAACAATTAATTCTAAGTGGCGTACAACCATTTATTTGACAGCAGTTTGGGAGAATTAAGGTGGTCTAGAAATTAAAAAAAATCGATTTTTTGTTTTTTCCATATTTCGAAAGTATAGTATCTTAAGAATGTACTGTGAAATTTTCATGCTTAAATTTCCAATATTATAGCTTCTACAAACCATTAACCAGGTAGAGAGCGGTCCGCGCGCTCCTGTACCTCAAACTTTAAACTAATTTATCTCGAAACGACTTTTTTCGGCCTGGTGTTGTCAAAACAAAAAGAAATTTTTAACCGAATCGTCTGAAATTTTAATATGTTGTTCACAACATCAATGGGCATCGCCCGTACTAGAATCATATTATTATTTCATTTATTATAAATTATTTCGTTTTTTTTTTATTAAAAGATTTTTATTTTAGAGCGTCAAATTCTAAGCCCCGCCATTTTGTAAATTTTTTTTTATTCTAGTAGTAAGACATAGCTACAGTCATACTGATTAATAATTATTTTAGTTTTTGTGTTTCAGATAAATAGAAGTGTCATGGTCAACTTCAGTGCTATTTTCAAAATTATTAAAACTAATTTTTTTTTTGGTAGGTAAAATATCGTTTTCTATTTTTTTATTGTAAAACAAATTCTTCTTGTATTTTCAATTCTTTGATTGTTTGCTTTTGAAAATGCAGAGACTCTGTTGCTCCGTCTTATATTTATATTTCTTCAATGCGGAGACTCTACTCTCTACAGCTTTGCATTACATTTTTAATACTTCTTATGGCCAAGCCCGGCGCGAAAACCACCATATTTCTCTAGATTTATCAATATCAAAGATTTGCCAGGTCAGTCCATATCGAGCCATAACCGCCGAAAAAATGTATCCCACAAACTCAAAATTTTACAGGGGAAGGTTTTTTTTAAATTAAATCCGTTTGAATAAAGCCATTATTTTAAAATTTATAATGTAAATATGTTTTTGTGCAATACATTTAATTTTAATAATTTTAAATAGATATTTGCATCATAAGGGTTGTTTTTGTGGGATACATTTTTTTTGCTTTCCTTCTGGCAACATATTATTAAAAAAGTGTGTGGGTTACACAAAAATTTATTTTAAGGAAGTGACTTCCCGTTTTTTTTTTATTTAATTTTTTTACTTAGTCCTTAAAATTAAATTACATTTGATTTAAAAAAAAAATAAATGTATACATTTCTTAGTATATTCGATAAAACAAAAATAAAGTAATGTAATTCATATATTTAAAGTTTTCTGTTAACAAAGTAATGTTATTCATATTAAAATCTTGTAAACTTGAATAACGATAGATAAAAATATATAAAGAACGCTAAATACTATCTTCCTGGTCGGTTTCAGGTAGCAAATCTTTAACAGATCCATCCCATTTGAAATTTAAATACTCGTGTTGGAATTTTACGGGTAAAGATTTTCTATCGCATTGTAGAATGAATATTTTCTAGAATAGAACAAAGTAACACTTTTTCAATAGGGAGTATTTAAGACCTTCTGCAAGTCGAAACTTGTACATAAATAAGCCGGATTCTCTTTGCATAGCTTTTGGTCCTCCAAAAATATTTGCTTACATTTCTCTTTGTCCTTTAGATGAATTTGATACTCTTACATTTATCTTTTTTAGGTAAATGAAAGCCTAAATTGAAACTGTTTCTAAAAATATTACGGAATACTCTTAACGATAACTGACTATTTTCTTTATTAATAGCTTTCAAATGTTTGACATAATGCTGATATACAGTTTTCATGTTTCGAAATTCTTGAGGTAGATATAATTTTGTACTTTTATTCCTGCCATAATGTGAAGGAACCGCTGGTAATTGTTCTATAAAGGATTTTACTAGCGATATGCTTGCTTCCTCAGATTTGTTGTGTGCAGTTGGCTTTTTTATATTTTCAAGGCAAGTTTTATACGAACTTCTATTTTTTATTACGGATATTAAAATCGTTTGTGAAGTGTTCAACGTTTACAATAAAAATTGTTGACAAACTTTAAAACTGCTATTATTGATATTGATAAAATAATTAAAGCTGCACTTTTTTCTGTCACTTTTTCCATATCGCCTTTTAATATCGACTTGTTTAACACAAGAAGACAGCCAATCTTTCTGTCTAATTTTGTTGCCGATTCCCCAAAAATATTCATTTATTCTTACTCTTTCATCTTCAGAAATTTTATCATGACACGAATTTGGACATTTTTTCTTTAAGCACGGGTTGAGCAAAACACTCGTATTTTTTTCTTAACTTTTTACAGCCTTTTAGGTGTTCTCTTTTGCTTTCTGTAGCCCCTTTTCCCAACACACGTTTCCTTCTCGACTTCTTTTAAACTTTCCAAACCATTTAAATCAACGAAAGATTCATCTGAATCGCTATACGGTACCAGGGAGAGCTGTAAAAATATCCAATAATTGAAAACAAAAACATATTTTGCAAAAAAACAAACTCATACCTTCGACATATTGTTCTAAAGCTTTATCTTTAATTAAAGTTTCAAAAAATTGTTTTTTTTTTATTTTTTCCCCTTGTGTTGTCATTTATTTTAAAAGAGAATTTAATTGTATCCCACACAAGCGTTCAAAGAAAATGTAAACAAGTCACCATATGCATTTACATTAAAATTGTTTTTGTTATAAAATCATAACGGTTTAATCTACAGCCATGAAATTTCGGCAGATGATGTAAATGATGCTGAACTATCGATTTCGATAACAAAACAAAAATCGATTATGGTGTGGGATACATTATTTTGGCGGTAATGGCTCGATATGTTCGTGCGTTTTTTAAAGGTTGTTTTAAAATTAATATATTAAAAAAGATGTTTAAAGTATTTATTAATCAATAATATATTTTCCTTCATTATTAACAATGTCTTTTCAACGTTTAGGCAAATTTTTAATTCCCTGCTCAAAAAATTTGTTGGCCCCTGAGCCAAAATACGCTTCGATATCCCTTTTTAGAGCTTCTTTTGAGGATTAGTTCTTGTTGCTCATATGGGATTGAAGTCCACGGAAAAGGTGATAATCACAAGGTGCAATATCCGGAGAGTATGGTGAATGCGGCATTAGCACCTATGCGAGCTCGTTCAGCTTGCCTAATGTTTGCCTTGCGATATGAGGCCTTGCGTTGTCGTGGTGAATCAAAACTTTGCGCCTATTCGCTAAAGAGGGTCAATTTTTGTTAAATGCCTCATTCAGGTTTGATAGCTGATGGGAATAATAATCAGCAGTTATCGTTTGGTTTGGTTCCAGAAGTTCATAATAAACAATACCGGCCATATCCCACAAAATAGACAGAAGATTATCCTTGGGGTGAAGGCCATCTCTAGGGGTCGGTTCTGGTGTTTCATCTTTACGTAACCATTGGTTTTTGTGAGCAGGATTATTGTAAAGGACCCATTTTTCATCACCAGTAACGAAACAGGGTTCAAAAAACTTTCATTTTCAAGCCGTTGCAGCAGCTGAGAACACACATTCACTCTCTGCTGAAGGTTGGCGACGGAAAGTTAATGCGGAACCCATTTTCCCCAGCTTTGAAACCTTTCCCAACTGAACCAGGTGCCTGTAAACTAATCCATGCGTTGAATTCAACCTCTGAGCTATCATATCGACTGTCAAATTTGGCTCAGCTTCCACGAGTTCGAGCAAGGTGTCGGAGTTAAAGATTTCAGGACGACCAGCGCGCGGGCCATCCTCCACGTCGCAGTTACTACTCCGGAATTTCGAAAACCACTTTTGCGCAGTCGTCACACTCACGATATCCTCTCCGTGAACAGTGTTTATTTCTGCAGCAGTAGTTGTTGCATTTTTACCACTTTTATAAAAAAATACAAAATATGCCTCTTATACGCGTTCGAAGATTCCATTTTATTTTTTAACAACACGTGCTTCTATCCGTGATTAAAATGGCTTGTTGAATGCACAATATATTAAAGAAAATATAAATAGTTCCGTTATACACCGCGAATAATTTTTTGTATGCAAAAATCGTACAAAAGTGAAATTATGGGTAAAATACGCACGAACTTATGGACTGACCTGATAGAATGCATTACAAAGAAGTAACGATTGATTGACCCGCTCTGGAATAGAGTGAGGTGTAATTGCTCTGCTGTGGTTTTTGTAACAGCAGGCACATGGGTAATGTTATGTGAATGTTGTACATATGTATATCCGAGTCATTCTGTAAATGGGTCGTCATTCCCAGTCCAACGTGGGAACAATGTATAATTGTGTTTGACAAGGCTGGTGAACTACAAATGCCAAATTAGTCCAGATAGTATCATGCGGCTGGTTCACAGTCAAAATTCTATTTTAAATTTTTTTTTTTTTTACTCAGAACGTATGAGAGAACTTTGAGATTAACGGTTGCCTCTATATATTCACCGTCAGATGGTTCTCTTTAGGACATGAATTAGAAATTTACCCCATTACACTAAATCACTCGTTAGGCAGATACAGTTTTTCACCACGATTCTTATGACCAACGCGCCTGCATAGTCGACAAACTCTGCCTCAATCTCAACACACAATATTTAATATTTCCAGCTGGGCTTGTATAAGTGTAGAAGTGAATGTATATCTATCTAATACACATTAAACACTCATAACTACGAGTACAAGCAAATCGGTAGAAATGAATTTCACTCGCCGTATGTGGGGAAAAGCGCAGATTTTGCAGCTGGTGTGGCTGCGGCTGCGTCTGCGTCAGCGTCTGTGTTCCACGACTCGGCGGTTTATACTACGTGTTTTTGAACTTATGTAATCGGCCAGAGTACGTGCCTGCCTTCAATTTTTTATCGCTGCCTCAGCTGCCCCTACTAATGTTTATACATTTTGGTTGCATTTTTACGAGTAATTTTTCTTAGCGAAATTTTGCTATCGTTGCTACTGTTATTTTATGTTGCGCTTGCTTCTCAGTTTGCAAATTCATAACAAGCAATTTTTTTCTGTTTCGCACACAGCTGCTGTTGCAATTGTTTATATTTAATATTTTCCAAGTTAATGAAGTGAACTTTTTTTGGTTTTGTTATTGATATTCGTGCATTGCCGTGCCGATGTTGTTTGACAGTTGCGTCCAACCAACCAGCTTCTCCTCATTTAACTACATATTTGATATTTCTGCTTTTCTTCAGCGATTTTTTTTTTCAACTCGCATCGGTTGGCTCTTGACTTTTGGTAGGAAAAATTGTTGCACATATATTTTATAAATAAAAATAGCTCCCGAAATGCGTTTGGATGGATGCAGGTATGTATGGGTGAACGTATGTATGTAAAGCAGTCATCGAACTGAAGCATAATCAGATGTACTAACATCATTGTGGAGTTTTCAAAACATCTGCGCTTCACATAACTTTCTTTCACGCTTATTACACCCTTTCAAGTGCATGCGCACATACATACACACATGCATATAGATATAATATGTCTGCATATAATTGCGCAAGTCTGCAGCAGACAGATATTATCCACATTTTATTATCTTATAATCAAAGCAAGTGAGGGAAAAAGTAATAAATTAATTAAGACATATTTAGACTAAAACAAAAACGCCGTTCCGTATGAAATGTTTTGAAATTTATAACTGAGACTTTTATTACTTAATTTGAATCAACTCATCTTTATGTAATTTACTCGAGTTTTTGATGCATTAGGTGAAGTGAAAACTGGTGAATATTTTCCGACAAATATTGTATTGTACTTAAAGAGCCGAGTCTCACAATCTACACATGGCAGCGAGTAATACTATAAGACGATTTAAAGTGGTTTTATTTTTCAAAAAAAGGGTATTTGACAGTTTTGCGTTTAGTGAAGCCAGTTGTGTGTTACAGCAGTCCAAAACAAGAGTGTAAAAAAGAGCAAATTCGATACATTCATCAGTACCACTACGACCAAGGTGAAAAGTCAGAGCAGGCATTCAAAAATAGTTGTGCTGTTTATGGATTCAGGAAAGTTTAACAGCGCATTTTAGATATAATCACCATCTTACTAAGCGCGTAATATACTCCAATGGAACTTGCAATCTCTGCAGGAAGATGAAACTGGCATACATGAGATCGCCGCTGAGATCGTGTCTAGCACCAATGCAAAAGCGAGACAAACTAATAAAAAAAAAAAATATATATATATATAGTGGCGCCCACTTCCCTTCCGTTAGATGTTTAGCCGAGCTCCTCCTCCTATTGTGATATGCGTGGTGTTGTTCCACAAATGGAGGGCCTGCTGTTTTAAGTCGACTCCGAACGACACATGGTTTTTTATGAGGAACTTTTTCATGCCAGCAAGACACTCGGAAAGATGGGAAAGAGAAGGAGCTGTCTGGCCAGCTCATTTGCATCACAGTTTCTCGCTATATCGCTATGACCAGGTACCCAAATGAGCAGGTACCCATTACACAAGTGAGTAGCCAATCTGATCTTTCCTTGATTGAGGCTATCTCAGTTTGGAACACACTGGAATTATTCGATAACCTGAACTTGAGTCTGATCGGGAGCTCCTCGCAGAATACTCCTCCGCAAAGCCTTCTTTCCAACTTCGAGCCATCCGTGAACAGGTTCACCAGGCCCTATCTTCAGGTGTTGCACCCCGTCTTCCTTGATGGAATTTGGATGAAGAATGTTCCACTTGAATTAAGCGAGGGTATACACTGGTTCTACGTCAGTGGGATGAATTCAAAGTTTCTAAAGATACATATTAGATCTTTGAGTTCGCAGTGCTAAATCCCCTCATAATAATAATAATCGACCCAGTATGAAATATATATGGAAAAAGCAAAGCGGTTTCCCAATGGTTTCTTTCTTGTACGCCATTAGTCGAAAGTATTGATAAAAACCATGGAAATAGTCGAGTCAAACCGACATATGAGCATTTAATTCAAAGTCGTTAGAAAACTGTTTGGAATTATTCGCATAAGGATAATTATAACTTTGAACATTTCATCCTAGAAATAAAGCGAAAAAACGTTAAGACCTTTTCACTTTAACTAATAGTTCGCATATATTAATATTTCCAGATGTTCTTATTAAATTCCTTTGAATAAAACAATATTTCTTGTTTGCTCATTCTTCAAAAAAAATTTGGTAATACTTTTGATTATCCGAGATACTCTGCTTTCGAGGGAACATCGCCATTCACTATTTTGTCTAAAGAATTTTCTGTAAGCAGGCAAAGTGCTATATATAAATCTGAATCGCTCCGGTAACGTAGAGCCCACTGTCCTGACATAAATACGAGTCTGTTCAGCAGAACTTTTGCACTTAATGTACGAAGATTGGCTACATCATTCAAACTTTCCCCCCAAGGACTATTAAAGCATACGACCAAAACTTTGATTGAGAGTCTAAATTATAGTATCAGGTCAGTCCATAAGTTCGTGCGTATTTTACCCATAATTTCACTTTTGTACGATTTTTGAATACAAAACATTATTCGCGGAATGTAACGGAACTATTTATATTTTCTTTAATATATTGTGCATTCAACAAGTCATTTTAATCGCGGATAGACTGACCTGATACTTATTGACAAGAACGGATTCGCGATGTGTTCTAGCGGATTCTAGCGCCTCACATTTTTAGCGGGTTAACGAAATTATCTAGTATTTTGAAATTTTAATGGCATCAGATTCATGCTACATTTTAATTGGCCCATGGTGGGGCATCGGACAAAACCGTTTCGGGTGGTTAAATAGGGTCCCTAAAACGATTTGGCGTTCCTGTTATACTGGTATTTGTGAAGATTTGTGAAGTGATAAAATTTTCATTTTGTAGGTCTGAAGCTAATTGAGTAGCTAAGTTTGAAAATAGTTGATCTCAATCTTTTACATAATACGTTAGATATGCTTTTCCTAAAAGGGACGATAACTCTATCGTATGTTACAAAAAAAAGACAAATAAGAAAAATTCTATGATACCTATGAGGCACCTCCAGGTTAAGTAGCGTATTCATTGGCTGTATGTCGGATTTAAGGTTACCATGAGGATATTGGCTTCAAAAAGATAATATCTCACAGGCCAACGGCTCGTTCGCACGCCTATAATATTGGAGACGCGATTTTCATCTAGCATAAGTTAATAATTTGATATCACACTTTGACTAGATATTGGGTTCTATTTTACGGGTACATTTTTCTTTATATGTATAAAGAAAATGTGCAACGCGTTCTCAAAATAAATTATAAAAAAAAATAAAATTTAATGGGCTATAAAACTGATCACCAAATTTGTTTTTTTATTCCGATTAAAATGTTTGAAATTTGTATAAACTAAAATTTGTCGAATATTCATAATTATTCGGCCTTCTACATCTTCCTAGCAAATCGTTTTAGTGATATCTAATTTCAAATCGGACTCAACGTAGAACAGCAATACGCAAAAAACTTAGTTGAGAAAATCACTATCAATGATCTAATAAAAGAAGCTGTCCAATTCCGTTTGTCTTAGTAAAACTCTTGAGGTAGGACTAAGAATTATACTATAAACTACGAAGATTTTATACGACTATAATTAATAGCAACAGTAAATAAGAATCATCCACAAACACATGCATATTTACGAGTACTGAATCACTTTCATTTTCCACATATGACCGACAAGTGAAAAACGCATTGCAGGAAATAAATGAGATAAAAAAAACGTAACATTTTTTCTAGCAAAGAGCGCAGAATGTGACAAAGCATTACAACGAAGAAGAAACAGGAGGAATATTCGCTTGTAAACGAAAGGCAGGCAAACCAGATACTTGAAGCACACATACAAACATATGTATGTACAATATTACCATATAAGCACTTACAATATAAATGTTTGTATGCTGTACCATTCGCTTTGGTTTGCTGTTATGTTATCTTAAGTTGTAGTCGCCATGGTTGTCGTTTGTCGAGATATGGCAGCTGTTGTCGCTTGTACCACATTTGAAAATCACATTAGTGCAGCAAAAGCCGTCAACTGCAACAGCCTCTGGCTTAGGCTCAGCGTTGGCAACAATCTTACACAGTTGCAGTTTCTATGTACTCTCCAAAATATTTGAAGACTTGGAGCGCAGCTGACACACTTAAGCGGTAGTACCGCTCTACCCCACAATTGGTGGATGCCGCCCTACTTTTCTTGCTAGCAAATAAATATTTGGGCCTGATATTTTGCTTATGTATATGAGCAATTCCATAACAAGTAGTCCAAATATTTTGGAGATTGTCGTCAAATTTTCTTACATTTGGTTTATTTGTAGGCTTAAAAAAATAGGCATCGGCGATTTGAAAGTTTACGTCTGAAATTTTTTTAAGGAGGTGTCAAAGTTTCCACGTTTTGCAAAAATATACTTTTATACATACTTTGTATACCAGACATGTTGCGTCCAGCAGTTTTATGGAAAAAAACGATGAATATTTTTGTCGAACATTTTACCTCTCAAACTCCCCAATAGATGGGTATTTTGTGTCTATTTTGTGAGAAAAGGCAAAAAATACTTATAACAAAAGGATATAACGGGTTCAAATATACCATACAAATATTTGTCATAAAATTCCACTATACGTCTTTCAATACACTAGAGTTCGAAATTCAACTTAAACACCAGAAATAAGTCAAAATAAAAAATGTGTTTTTATCATAACGTTTCCAGCACAGCTTATTTTGAGTTTGCTGCCGCTAGGGTGTTTAAGCGCAAACACAAACTTGTAAAATCCTATACAAATGTCATAACCCGAACTCATTTCAAAGCCATCTTTCTCATCGCGTTTGTGTTGGGTTTGCCTGAATTTTAATATGCAATAGTGGCAATCATATTAATTTACGTGATTTTTCATTGTAGTGGAATGTGTTGATTTTTTACGTATATTACCAACACAAGCTCAGTTCTTTTCGTAAACGAACCGCCTATTATATCCCCGTTTACATCAGCAAATCAGCTGATTCTTTCAAATTCTCTTACAGTCGGTTAACGGTCTGATATTGGCCACACTTTCTGAATTTTTCTAATGAAATTTTAGATTTCAAAATCGTAGTAAATCACTGCTACACAAACGACACTCAATAACCTCAAATAACCCAACAAAATTCGATTCGACACAAATGCGTGCATAATTCGATTGAGTCCATATTAAGGAGGATCATATGGACACCATTTCCCTTATAATCAACCAATAAGCTACATACCTCCTGAATTAAAAAACAAAGCATATAGCCATCACCACTCACGCCAATCATGCCTCTTAGCCGATTATGCACCTTTTTTATGATTGTATAGACGCCCACTTCGGCCCTAATTTAAAGCGATTCAGTTCATAAATTCTATACAGCTATACAGCTTCAATCGACTCGCTGTTACTTTTAAAGTGGAGTGAGCATTCACAACCCCTATCTTTCACTGGCCTTACGACATACCGATAGACATGGATAATATTCAAGATAGTCATAAATAAATGGTATTCCCACCAATTCTGTGTTGTAAATCTGTTGCATCTGTCCATCTTCCAGCACAAGTTTTTCGATCGACTTTTTTAACAATGTCTGGGGACGTCATCTCGATAGTTCGGCCGGAACGCGAATTGTCGTTAATTGTCTCTCTGTGTTTACCAACAGAACAGGGCGAGAAATGTTGATCAGTACATGAACTGTCAGTTAACATTTCCCAACCACATTCAAATAACAGACAGATGAGCAAACGAATATGTGTTTAAACTGTAAAGAGTATAAATTAATAACAGGAAGTTGAGGACTATCAAAGAGTGTCGCAGTGTTGTGATCAAAAAAGGACCAGTTGGAAACTTGGAAATTACCTCACCAATTCGGATCAACCTTGCACGGCATGTATGTATGTAGCCATGAATTTAGTTGTGGCTAGCTTTGTGTATGTCTATTAGAGCTTTTAAGAAAAAATTACAATAACTGATTTCATCTGAAGGGCCTAGCAAGGTATCTACATTTCTGGTTATGTATCGGTTTTTGTGTATTTTAACGGGCTGAAAGTAACTTGAAACACTTGTGAAGTGCGACGAATGAAAATTATAATAATAAAAAACAAAGCATTC